>NC_133618.1:580025289-580217789 GCF_048593235.1 Sminthopsis crassicaudata | reverse complement strand
TGAATTTAGAGTTCACCATCAATTATAATAATTATATCATCAATTATAATAAATATGTATGGTTACATGATAAATAATTATTTGCTATTTTATTATAAACTATTAAATATTATATTTATTGTTATACATATGTAATAATCAAGTGTAAAAAATTATTTGAGAGCCTACTGTGTGTACACTTGGCATTGGGGGAATTTGGGGTGGTAGAAAAGAAGCTACAAAAGAAATGAAAAACCCTTCAAGCACAAATTAATTAGTAGCAAAAACAAGAACACACACAAAAAATCAGAAGACAGCCACTAATCAAGCATCTATTCTATGAAAGAATACTAGGTGCTGACTGAGAATGAAATAATTCTTAATTATTTGCAAGGAGTTTACATGTATAATCATAAAACAATTTGAAAGTTTATGTGGTCAGTTGACTTCAAAATGCAGTGATAAAAGGAGGCAGAGTGAGTGAACATTTTGGGGTGATGTGACTCACCTTGGAGAAGCGGAGTGTATCTCTGCCACCATTATCTGAATTGACACATAGTGGGACAAAAGAAACAAAAGGGCCTTTTAGAAAGAGAAAACAGCCTTTACAGAGGTTCGGACAAGATGTGGCTGGAACGTGGCCAGAATTAATTTTGATGTCAGAGTTCCTGTCTTCTAGGAAGGATGTGGCACATCACGTCTGGACTGAGCATGACCTCAAGCTCAGTATTTAAGTCCTGAGTCATACTGCCCAAATCTATCAAAGCCAAAAGCTGATCAGCGTTGGGTAGAGTGTCCACTCCTGAGGAGGATGTCACTCAAGCACTCTAGTCCTTGGGACCAGCTGCCCCTTTTCCTCTACTCACCTGAATGTTGTTGATATGATGCTTTAAAGCCAGTGTAATTAATGTTTGCTTTGTACTATATATTGTCAGGGAGAGTCTAGAACTTTCAGAGAACCATTCTATCAACAGAAAAGTAGAAAGACCCCAAACTCAAGCCCAGAAATAGTCAAGTTTCTAGTGGGCTTTCCTTTCCTTCAAGCCCATCCCTCAAGAAGAAAGCACTAAGGGTTCACCACTTTCGTCTAGTGACTGTCGTCTTTCCCAGAGATCTATAATTTCTAGACTTATCTTGCCTTGTGATTAAGGCTCACTCAAAAATACAAAGTACAGATTATAATTTACACCTTTTCTTAAATCTGCACAGTCCATCGAATTCACAGAAGTCTTGCTGCTCCTTGGCTTTAGATCCTACTTGGTGATGAACATTCTCCATTTGGTTCAGGAACTTGTCATTTCCCAATAACTCCTCCTTTTCTCCCTGGGAAGCTTAATAGAATCTTTGTACTGTCCCCAATCTTCTGTTTTCTTGATGAGTGGAATACCTCATATACCTCACAGTAGCTAGCTTATATAATCTATATGTTTGCCAGCTGCCTCTCCTATATCTTCCACCATGCTCCCATAATCGAATACTATCAATGCTACTAGAAAGGCTATATTAATCTATTCCCCTTGAATTCCTGTAACTTTCCAAACCAAAATATCTTTCTGTTTATAGTTCCCTTATATGTGCTGTCTCTTCCGGGTAGAATTCTCCTAGAGAATAAGGACAATAGCCACTTTTGTATTTGTATTCCCAACTCTTAGCACAGTGCTTTTTCATCCATTCATTCATTCAATCCATTGTTACCTCGGGGGTCTCATAGTTTTCTGGATGGATTTTATATATGCACAGGCAAGTGAGTCTAAGTTTCAGTGAGTGACCCTCTCTCTATTAGCTCCCCAGTCCTGGTTCCCGGAGGATTGTAACCTCGATCAGGCTCTTCCAGGGCTTCTACATTGGTTGGTGTGGAGGCAGTGGTAGAGTGTCAGAGTTCTTAGACTAATTTCTAGACCAAGCCTCCTGGGTTGAGTCCTGGACAAAGCATGAGCCAGAGCCAAGGAACAGCAAGGAACAGAGCCATGACACAGAGAAGCAGATGCAAACCTTGTTTTAGATTGGCTCTGGGCTACGTGGTTAAGAGGAGCAGGAGGATTTGATTCTCTTGAAACATCCTAATCCTATTGCTTCCTTACTCCCACCTCCACTTTCTCCTGGAGAAAAATGGTTTCTATCAGAGATGTTCCTCGAGTCTAGAAGACTGCATAGATTTGCTGGAGGTGAAGTTCACCAGAGGAAGAGGCTTGAAGTAAATGTTCCTCCTTTGCAGGAGGGGGGGGGGCCTCAACCTTGGGAAAGAATCCTTGGGAACATGGGAGACCCATCAGAGAAGGAAGAAAACTTGTCTTGGCTGTCCTGGTTTTGGTTTGAGTTGCAAACCAAAGCCGGGAAGATTTTTGTCATTTTAATATTATTCTAATATATACCCAGACTGGATGTACCATAGTAGGGATTCCCATTTAGGTATGAGATGAGTTAAGATGGCCACTGAGATTGTTCCATCTCTAATAGTGGTGTCATTTCTGTGGATTGTAGAGAATGAGAATGCATAGGATTTTTTGTTTTGAAATAAGAACTTTCAAAGACAAATCCTAGGGAAGATAGTCTGTTCTCTAATGATAATCACTCAGGAATTATTGTGCCAAGGATAGTGACTTTTACAGAGAAATCAGTGTTAGTGAATATATAGGGATCCTGAGTAGTTACAAAGAAATCACATGATGTGCCCCAAATCAGAGGGGAAAAAATTCACACCTTGGAATTTAGTTCAAGTCTCTTTTCCTCCTACACAACTCTCTTCCATTGTCAGACAGCTTATTATAGAATGAGAGAATCTTGGGGCTGAAAGGACCTTGGGACCCCCTTGTCTTAACATCCTTCTATTTTAAGGTGAGACCCCATTAAGGCCATTTCAGCCAGATGATAGTCCCTCATTTAAATATCTGAAATTTATACAATCTCATTTTCTCACCATACCAATATTAAACATTGACCACCTTCAAGTTCTTCCTTATGACAAAATTTAAGGTTACTTGGATAGATAATGGTTTCATCCTTCCTGTATACAAGCCCCTCATTGACTTTATTCCTTTCATCCATCTCCTCCCAGCATCACAAACTGGATCATTTAAATTTTCCACACTGAATTTTCCTAACTCTTTGTTCATATTTGTGGCTTTTTTCAAGTCCTTCTATGGTTACAGACTCTTAGAACTGAATAGTTCCGGCAGAATGTATTTAATGATGTGCAACCTATTGATGAAAACTTAAAGGAAATTAGTCTTTGGGTTCATATAGTTCCAAATCTGTTCAGTTAGGGAGCTTAGTGTATAAAGTGTCAGGCTTGGAGTCAAAAGGCTCATCTTGATTTTAAATCTTACATGAGATCAGCTGTGTGACCCTGGGCAAGACACTTTTTGTTTGCCACCGCATCCTCACCTAGAAAATGAGCTGGAGAAGGAAATGGCAAACCATTCCTGTACCTAACCAAGAAAATCCCAAATGGGGATACTTACAATACGTATAACAAACTTCAAACCATGGAATCTGACCTGGCTGTAGACCCTGCCAGAGGAGACCTTCAGTTCTATATCAATTGATGATTGACCAGCCACAAATAAGTTTCTCCTATTCCTAACCAAAGATCTGAGGGAAATAATTCATTTTTTACATATCAACTTTTCACACAATAGCAACATGGCTACACAACAAGAACAGATGGCAATAGGCAGATGCCCCCTCCCCCCCCATCACACAGGCCTTCTTTAGGCACAAGAGACCATCATTTACTGGTTTTTAACGATTAATAAAGATGGAACAGGGATTAGTGTGGAACCTTGATTATACTGGTACTGGGAGATTCTGGGTAATTTCTTCTACCAATGTAGGCTGTCCCCTTTTTCTACAACTTTTATATACATACTTACATGTTCACAAGTTGCAGAGAAAGGGGTCAATTTACATACTGTATGTATGCCTGGGTCTCAATAAAGTGACTTTTCCAGGATCACACATCCATAGCCACATGTTAAAGGGGGAATGGAACCCAAGTTTTTCTGACTTCAACACCAGTTCTCTATCCACTATTCCAACACTGCCTCTCTATTAACTATTATTATCATTCCTAAAAAACCCAGAATCAGCAAAATGGTAAAGTTGTAGAAAAAATATATGTAGAAATGTGTAATCTATATCATATTGCTTGCTATCTTAGGAAGGGGGAAGGTGAGAGGAGGGAGAACTTGGGATACAAAATCTTACAAAACTGAATGCTGAAAACTTAGCATGTAACTGGAAAAATAAAATGCTAATGAGAAAAAATAATTTAAAAAATAGATGTCTATAAAACTCTCTTGGCTGTTGACAAGAGATAACTATAAGGGATATAAGAGATAAATATGGGGCTAACTGATGGACAGTCTGACTATGTAAATTACCAAATTTGAGATGCCCAACATACCAAATGAATCCTGTTGAAGGAGGCCTTATTTATTTTATAAAGGGTTAATAAGTTCATCCGCGTGACCTTTGCCTAGGACCGCATTTGGAATGTGCTTCATATTTATATTTTCAGTCAGGAAGTCTGTTAAAGCATATTTTAATGCAGATATCCTGGTCCCTGACAACACAAATGAAATATGGACTTGTTTTGTTCAGCAATATAAAGTAACATGTCATTTTTACTTGGGCTTGTTCTTGTCATTAGAACTCTGCACTGGCTCTAAGGTCCATAAGCTATTTTAAGGTGATAACACAATACATACACCTACATAGATATGAACAGGCATGTGTTGCACAATAAACCTACAATTGAGTACTTCCTCTTTCCTCTCCTTAATCTTCTCTCATCAGTGGCACCTTTATCAGTGTCTAGTGTATAATGACCCACACCAAGGTTCTCAACCTCAAGTACAAGATTAGCACAAACATGATGGGGAGAAAACAGAGTCATACATATCAAGGAGAGAAGTTTCAAGCTTTCTCTGCTTAAAGGGTTTGATACTCGGCATTTTCCAAGATCATATAAAGTGATAAATCTTTCCAACAAAAAGCCAGAGACCAGTGGGTGGGGAAAAAATAGTTTTCTTTCCTTTAGGACATTTGAAAATCTTTATTGAGAGCTTCTTAGGAAATAAGGATTATTAGCCCTTTGACAAGCTCAAACACTATTATTCTGCTGTGAGGATATGCTGGAAATATCCAAGGGATATTCTAAAGGAGATTCTAAGCTGGTGTTCCAAAACACCACCTCACAGCCCATAGTCAAAGGCATCAGGATTATTCTGAAAGTAGAGATCAAAGAAGCCTTTATATGTCTTCGAATCAGTGAGCAGAGATTCAACTGTGGGGTCCTTCTTCATGGCATTGATCCATAGCTTTAAAGCAGGAGTGTGGTCCACACAGCTGTGCAAGAGAAACAGAAGCATAAGCAAACGAAGTGGAACAAACATCAATATCTGCTAATGTGTTCACTCTGCAGTTTTGTTTTGTTTTTCTTCCAATTCACCTCTTCAGAAGAATCTAGCTTTAACTTCAAAGGCTATGAGACACTTTTTTTTTTAAAAAGAAATTTAAGAAACAGGTATTAAAACCACATAGACATTACATCTAATCCTTCCACTTCAAAGGCCACTAAAACTGAGGGGCATCAAAAGCTGGCTAATATTCCATGCCAAGAACAGTTAAGGAAAAGCTGTTATGCTGCAGAAGCATCCCTAAACTTCCTGAGCCCCACGGATATAAAAGAAGATTTTTCATCATTGGAGTTGCAAGTTGCCATGGCTGTTTCTGGAAGGAATCAAATGAGGTTTTTTTGTTTTGTTTTGTTTTGTTTTTGTTTTTCAATTATTCACCTGCCTAAATAAATAAACTAGTTCTCTGACTATTGCTGTAAGGGTGTTCATTTCCAACTAACCAGTCTTCTTCTTAGTTAAATATTTCTTGCACACTAAAGAGTCCTGGAATTATGATATCTGAATAAACTGTACAGTAGCCTATATTTTAGCAAGCAGGGTCCATGAGACTAGACAAGAAGAAAAAAAAGAAAAAAGAAAAAACAGGTGGTTGTCAAAGCTATGATTTTCAGACTACCAATAAGGACCAAGTTGACATTATATTTAAAAACTTCAGACCTGGAGAACCGTCAAAATATAACTGGACACATAGGTCAATAAGAACACATTCAAGGGAACAAAGCAATCTGGATATAGCTTGGGAGGGGCAGGACAATTCACTTAAATTTCATACAACAGTATCTTGTTCTAAAAATTGGTTCTTTTGCATATGTGAATAGATAATAGAAAAAACTGGAGGGGCTAGATGAGTGATAAATCATCATTGTATTTACAGCATTTCATGATAAATAAAAAGTTTTGAAATTATGTTGCATTTTGCTCTCAAAGTTTGTTATAATTTCAAATAACTACAGAAGATTGGCTTTCTATTATGACCTACAAAAACCTAAAAAATAAATAATGTACTATTCCGACAATAATTATGTTATATTTATCAGGAAGTCTACCACAAAAAAGTAGTTAGACATCTTACTCAGCTATCTGATACGATTCCAACCGTTCAAACCATGGCCAGATGAGGTAATCAATCATAGACACAGAGTTTCCACCCAGGAAAGTTGTCTTCTGCCGGCAAAGGATCTAAAAAATTGGACAGAATAAAAGTTGAGTTATTGTTTATGTATCTATTATGGTACCTCTTAGACATCTGAAGCACTGCTTGGACCAGTGCTGCTTTCAGTTACATGTGCTCACATGCTAGTGTTTGTTCCTGTTCTCTCTATCTCTCACTTAAACTCAGCCATTTAAGTGAACTGGACAAAAGCAAGTGTCACACTGAGGAGATAGTTTAAATCAGTCAAAAATATCCAGAATTTTAGGAACTTAAGAGTGAGGTTAAGACTGGATTTGATTTGGTTGTTATCACCAAGCGACACTTAACCACAAGGATAGTCTGATTTCCATAAATGTGACCTATAAATGATAGCCTATACTCTCTACTCCTGCAACAAAGCATAAAAATGGACTAATTTTTAAAGAATTAAGGAGAATCACCTGGGGGCTCCTCCTAAAGCGTCTGAGGATGCATAGGGCCCCTAGCATCTTATGGGAACATAGAAAAAAGCTCCAGCCTCGCAGTGCCACGATTGTGGAAAGGAGCAGCACAGCCCCAAGACTAGCAGGAGGTCACAGGCCACAGGTAGAAGGGCCTGGGGAAAACACCAGTGCAGAGAGACTCTGAAGCCCCATAAAAGGAGCCCAGAACCCAAGAGCAGGGGGGAAAAGTCAGTGGCAGAGCCTAAGTCAGGGGGCAGCTCTGGAGTCCCCAGCACAGAGTCTCTGGAATAAGGAGTCCAGAACACACTCAGAGAGGGTCTGCCCAGATCATTCCGGGGTGCAGCAGCAGTGCACCCCAGCAATGCAGCAAGCACAGCCCCAAACCTAGAAGCTGCTGACAAGCAAACTAAGGAAAACACCAAATTCTATCAGGAAATACCTTGGACTAAGAGCTGTACAGAAGGTAAACAGAGTAACCCCACAACAAGTAGAGAGAATCTGGCCACAAAAACTACAAGTATGCCTAAAAGAAATGAGACGAGATAAAAATAGAAGAGTAGGAAGGAGATAATGGCAAACAGTAGGGAAAAAGTTCACTCCAAAACTGAATGCAATGAAAACTGGAACAGAGTCAAAGAGAAAACGATTGTATGAAACAAAAAGAAATCAAAAGATTGAAAACAGAAGAAAATGTTAAAAATAAAATAACAAAAACCTGGAAAATAGGTCAAGGAGAGAAGATTTAAAATTATTAGTCTATTTAAAAAACATAAACAAAAAAGTATCTCAACTACCATATCTCAAGACATAAACTTTCCAGAACTTTGAGAACTAGAGGGACAAGTAAAAATGTATTTGTACATTTGTACTGCATTTAAAAGGAATTTCAAAATAAAAATTGATAGGAAAATTGCAGCCAAAATCTAGAACTTAACAGGTAAAAGAAAAAATATTATAAGCAATCAAAAAGTTAAATTCAAGTAAGGATCACACTTGTTCCTATTTAAAAAGAGAGAGTGAGAGAGTTTAGAATACAGCATTCCAAAATGCAAAAGATAAGAGCTTGAAAAATATAAAAAACGGAAGTATAATCTTATGGGGAGGGGGGAGGTGTGGAAGGAATGAACCATTAAGGAAACAGGATTTCTAAACATTTCTTATGAAATAGTCAGAATTGAATAGATATTGTGAAATGAAAATGTAGAAGCCAAAAGAAACCCAAAAAGTGTACATTTATGTTTAAATTAAAGAGAATATGTGGGGTGAATTGTTTATATGGTAATGTAGGGTAGTGAGGAGATAAGAAATAAATGCATTCCCCTCACCTTAATAACTTTAAGGGGCACAGAGAAAGATCAATATGACAGATAATCTATTGACAGATAAAATCTATGGTTTTATTCTATTTTTATGACCTCCGAAAAAGACAAAATGAGAGAGACAAAAGATTATACTAGGGAAGGAGGAAAAAGAAAAATAAATCATTATTACATAATATAAGTACATAATATGAAGAATATTTAATGATGGTGGAAGGATCAAGGAGAGAAGAATATCAAAATAGGAATTAAAAGGAAAGGAAGAGTAAAAACCTGCCAGGCAATGAGAACAAAGTGATGGACAAAATAGACCATTTTCATTTATAGATCACAACTGTCAGATGAACACTCTTTCATTTTCTCTTTTATTTATAAAGTGGAAAGAGAAAGAAAAAAGTACAAGAACACATGATTAAAGTGGAAATATGATAATACCATTATAGATTTAAAACCTATATGTTGATGCCTTCTTAGGGAGGGAGGAGGGAGAAAAAATGGAAATCAAAATCTAATAAAAGCAAATGTTGAAAATTAATAATTTTTAAAAAATTTATTGCTTCTCTCTCTCTCATGCTGTTCCTGCAGACAAGATGGAAAGATATGGGCTAGATTACAGTAAAGTTAGGTAGATTTAGAACTGGTTGTACAACCAGATCCAAAAGCAGCCACACATGGCTTAATACACTGTTGGCAGATGGAGAGGGAGGGAGGGAAGGAAGGAGTGAGTTTTGAGCACAGGTCTTAAAGACTCTAATCTACTATGTTCCATGTTTACTCTATTTCCCCCAAATTGACTATAAAACAATTCACATTTAAAATCACTACCAGAACTTGCTATTTATTTTAAAAATCCTCTGAGAAATTCATTGATAAAATGAAAATGTATTTTATAAAATGAAAGATAACTTGGTATAATGGAAAAAAGATACTAGATTTTTTGCAGTTAGGAGACTTTAGTCCCCATCCCTCACTTAGTCCCTCCCTAACTCACTATCTAAGTCATTTTATGTCTTAAAATATTTATTTATCTATAAGATGGGTAATATTACTATATCATCAAACAAACAATATTTCTATAATGAAGTGCAATATCTCAGAATTCTGCTAAACCAGCAATACTGACAGTTAAAAGTACTGGGTCAGAGAATTCCAACTCACTAAGAGAAGTTACCAGGCTTAGTCACTGGTTAGATAGGCTAGTTCCAATGATCTTCAAAAAGTCAACGGACAGAACCTACATTTGAACAATATCTTGGTAAAAGACTCTCAAATTAGCTTGTGGACAATTACTCAGAGTCAGGCTAATTAACAATGGATAATCACGCTATGAAGTTAACTAATAGTATGTCATAGTGGACAAATGAAATTGGATTCAAAATGCTATGGGTTCAAATCCTGCCTCAGACACTAATTAGCTCTGTGAACCTGAACAAGTCACTGAATCCCAATCTGTTTCCGCATCTGCAAAATGAGGGGGGTCAATTTGGTGATCACTAAGATTCCTTCCAGCTCTAAACCTGTGATCCTATGAATAAAAAACTCTATAATTTTTGATCCAAATTTTTCCTATTAAAACCACAAATTGCCTGACTTGCTCTACTTGTTGAATGAATAAGTGAACGATAAATAAAACAGGTTAAATGTCCTTTAGTACAACGGGACCATAAATCAGCTGTCTATTAAAAAATCATGTAAAAGATGGACCTGACCTAAGTTCTACTCACATAGAAAAAAAAAATAAAATCTGGCAAGAAAAACATATCAGGTAAAAAAAGGGCTTCTTCATACCCACCTAGGTGAGATTATTTTAGATAGGATCCCCCACTACATAACTACTTCTTTCTGCTTCACAATGAAGAAAGAGAAGCAGCAAAGAAGCCAGAGTGAAGAAAACCGATGGAAATGTTGGTAAGACCAACAATTGCCTGCCTTGAGTCTGCCCTCCTAGCTGAAGCAGGACAAACTGCCTACAGGTAAGAAGAGAGTTTAGATGATAAGAGCCTCACGTTATAAGAGAAGGGAAGCTAGACGTACTTAGGAAGCAGCAGGCTACTATTTTCCATCCATCCCACACTCTATCCAGGACTATGAAAGTTGTTTTTCTTTTTTTTCCTCCCCCTTTCTGTCTTTGTTTCTTACTCAATGGAATAATTTGAATCAAGTGAAATGCACTTCCATCCCATTATTAAATATGTTATACAAACAGAACAGAGTTAAGGGGGATGGGAAGAAAGGATTATAAATTTCAGTTATGATATCTGTCTTTGGGAAGCTAAGGCCTAATAGGATTAAGATACAGATAGCTATCGTTTACTGTTTGCATAATAACTACTTTGGAAAGTTACAAAACAATGCGCTACATAATGTTATGTCACTAAATAGAATCGGGGGATAGGCTAAGGGAAGGCTTGCAGAAGAGGTAGACTATACACTTCACAAAGTTTTGAGGAAAATGCTTGGAAAACCTTTAAGAGTTAAAAAAAATAAGTTATTATTGTTATATTATTTAGTCACCTGCTCCTTCAAGACACCTAGGAATTCTGGAAGAAGCAGGCTGGTGAAACAAGGAATGGCAGTGTGGGCTGGGGTCGGGCGGGAGGAAAGTCCCCTAGACACCAGGGAGCTTATTTAGAATTAGAAAACTCTTTACTTTTGGTCCCCAGTGGTAGGGAGGTTCCTATTTCTTAATCCCAGCCTGGTTAAATCTTACAGGTTTGAAAGGATTAGTACAACCTTTGATTCAACCACAAAGGATCTGAAGGAGGAGACAAGCCCTGGAAGTCAAAACACTCCTATTGTTAAACAATCCAGTCAAGCCTTTTTCTTCCTAGGCCCCAGTGGAGCCGTCCCCTGTGGTTAAAGGTAACAAGGTAACTGGAATGAGGCAGGTGGATCTGAAAAGGAAGTAAACCACAAAGGAGACACTTGGGTCACTTTGTCCATCTTTCTGCACAGACTGGAGAAAGGGACCTCTTTATCTAGAGGTACAGGGCAATGGGAAACAAAATTAGGTACATTTTTTTTTTCCCCTGAGGCTGGGGTTAAGTGGCTTGCCCAGGGTCACACAGCTAGGAAGTGTTAAGTGTCTGAGAGCAAATTTGAACTCGGGTCCTCCTGAATTCAGCGCTGGTGCTCTATCCACAGCGCCACCTAGCTGCCCCCAAAAGCAGGTACATTACTCCTGAAGTTAAAGGCTCCCCCTTGTGGGTGTGAGAGGTGAGAATCAAAGGGCCCAAAACAGCAGATTTAAGGGAGAAAACGATCTGATCCTCTGAGATCAAAGTCCAACAGTTAACTTTACAGTTAAGGAAACTGAGACCCAGATGCATTCAACGACTGCCCAAGACGACAGGGTAGTAAGTTATATCAGCGCTGTGCTTTGTACGTCGTAATAATATTGGCTGATTTTAGTGGCTCTTTTTTTCTGCACAATAAACAAAAACATCGTATCAAAAGCCCCTAGATCTACATCAACCCATTAAGAAGCACTCAAAGCCCCCATTATGAGCCAGGGACTATGCTAAGGGATAGGGACACAAATATAAATAATGACAACAAGCCTTGCTCCCAAATGAGCTTACTCTCTAACAGGCAGTGAGAAGGTTCATATACACAAGGAAAAAAAAGGATTTAAGGTCATGACAGGAGAACTTGTGTTTGGGGGAAGTCAGGAAAGACTTCTCAGAGATGGCGGCTTCTTCAGGTGAAGGTGAGGAGTGGGGTGGGGGTGACCAATGTAAAATCAGATGGGAAGGAGCCCTGAGCCACGGGAAAGGTCAGCGTGGCTGGCTGAAGATAGAACAGCAGCCCTAAGGCTGGAAGAGAAGTTGTAGACAGGATGGGAAGGACTTTAAAACCTAAACACTTTATTTGAGAAGCAGCAGAAGCCCCTGGAATTCACTAAGTAGCAAGGTCAGACCTTCCTTTAAGGAAAGCGCTGTGGCAGCTATACGAGCAGGGCTGGAGAAGGGGAAAGAGAGGCTGAAGAGGCAGAAATGGCAAGATTGGTAAGGCACTGAATACTTGGGATGGGAATGGGGAGTCCAGGTTAAAACAAGACTCTGGGAAAGGCTCCCCCTTGTGGGAAACTAGAAGAACACAGTGCCTTTAACAGAAGGCTTGAAAGGGGAGGGGAAGAGGAAGGGAAGGTGGAGGGTGAGGTGTCCAGCAGAAGAGGTGATGAGGGACTGAAGGTCAGGGGAAAAACTGGGCCTGGACAGAGAGTCCTGTTAACTTCTCTGCACAAAGACAGTAACCAAGCCCATCTGGACCTGGGAGGAGCCTTCTAGTCCAGTGCCTTCACTTTACAGACTAGGAAAAGAGGTCCAGAGAGGTTCCGTGGTATGCCCGAGTACTAGAGTAAGCATTAAGCATTAGACGCAGGATTCGAACCCACTGACTCCACAACCACTGCTCTCCCTACTGTGAAGAGCTTTTAAAGTGGAATTCAAGAAAGAGGCAAAAGACTCTGCTTCAGTGAATTGTTTCCCCAACTTTTACAGCTACTCTTGTTCCCCCTTCAAAGTGTGACCATTTCAAAGCCAGCTTTTTCTTCCTAGAGGATTGAAGAGTCTAGGAAATTCTGTTTTCTAATTAAATTCTGTTAACTAGTTCAACTGGAACGAACTAATTAGGAAGAATGGCATATCCTTTAAATGTTAACTATGCTAACCTGTGAAGAAGGAAAAAGCTTTGTTACTTAAGAGATAAATTCCTACTAAAAGCAGAACTTCCCATACAGCAGGAGAAGCAAACAGTTCCTAGGTGTAAAATTTTCAAATGTTTCACAGGAGATGACTCAAATCAGAGTTAGAAAGCTGCATTCATTATACGAAGTGCAGATAACTTTCAAACAGGAATGGCATAAGCCAAAGAGGAGTGAAAGACAACAAAGTTTTGAAAAATTAAGAGACACTGAGTTCTTTAATAAGAAGTGTCAATGGTGGAAGGACTGTAGCAGAGACTGACACTTATGTTTTCCCTATCAAACATGGCCTCATACTGACATATTTAAAAGATTGAAGCTAAACTACTTAAAAAGCAAACCTATGAAATAAAGATTTTAAGGATACTTTTGTTTCTTTGGTTCACCACTATCCTGGAGGTGAATATCATTGCAATCATTTTCTCTATCACCTGGGTAGGATACTACTTTTAACAAGTTGAAAACAACTTGTTTACCAAAAAAAAAATCTATTGTTAGCAATTGAGCCAAAAATATTACAATAAATGCAGAAAATATTAGTTTGGGTACACCCCTAGGTAAGCAGTTAAAGGAAATTATATTGAGTGAAGAATTAACCGTTCTCCTCCCTGCAGACCACACTTATGAGTGAAAATTCACTGTCCCATTATATATCCAGCCAGCCCTAGCCAGGATTTGCCATCCTAGTCAGAACTGGATTATTAATTTTTCTAGGAGAATTCAAACTTGAGTAAATTAAGACAGCATTATAGAGTGGATTAAAAAAAAATTTACTGGAAAGGAAAAAAGCATGGATGAATCTAAAATGACTAATTTAACTTCAGGAAATAACCCATTTCTAACACTTATCTCTGAGTCTGACCAAAACAACAACGCAAGTATTTAGAGTGATAGATGAGCCTGGCTCCAGTGTTCACTAATGCATCAATAGACAGAAACCACATTTATGCCCATGTTAGACTAATACCTAGGGCTGAGACTCTTATATCATGTCAGTGAAAAGTATTTAAATCTAAGGTGTGAGTAATGTGTATTCTATGGCTCCATCAATTCCACTACAAGAAAATGGAGTTAGTTAATTTTTTTGCTTATAAGAAACTTCATGACTTTCAATCCCTATTCTATCCCTGCTAAAGCTGTTTAATCTCTATTTGCCAAATCAATAAAAGACAACAGATAAAATAGGTTAAATTTTCTTTGTGCCAGTATAACCACAAAACATCTATGGATGCTGGAATCATGTAAATAAAAATAGTAGCTAGGATTTTAAAGCGCTAACCTGACCTAGCTTGAGAAGAAGGGAAAGAGGGAGGGAGGGAAAGAGGAAGGAAGAAAAGAAGGAAGGGAAGGAGGGAGGGAGGAAGAAAAGAAAAAAGGGAGGGAGGGAGGGAGGATGAAAAGAAGGGAAGGAGGAAGAAGCAAAGAAGGAAGGGAGGGGGAAGAAGGAAGAAGGGAGGAAAGAAAGAGGAGGAAAGGGAGGGAGGGAGGGAGGAAGAAAGAAGGAGAGAGAAAGACTGATTAAAATCAGAACTCGTGGGGGGGAGAATAGGAAGAAAAAGACATTGTATGACAGTTGGTGGTTCTTTCAAAGGAAGTATGACTGACAAATTAGGGAGTGTTCACCCAAACAAAATGAAAGAGAATAGATAGGTTTGGAGTAAAACATCAACTAAGTAAAAGAAAAATAATCATCTCTTTGGCTGAGATAAAATTCATTTTTGGACCCCTACTCAAATTCTAATCAATATCATTACCGTTTGATTTCATAAAGGGCAAAAATCATCAGCAATTATTTTAAGTGACACTCATTTAGTAATGCACATTTAGTCATTCATCTACTAAGAGGTGTAAGAATAAAATTGTGTTAATACATATTCTACACACAATCAGATGGGAAATATGATAGGAAACCTAAAATAGCCTCCAAAACAGGCCTCTCATATTCACTACTTCTTTACTAGCCATGAAGCTTACTTGTGTAACCATGAGCATGCTGACAAAGATCTCATTCTTCTTAAATTCCACGACCAAGCCAAGCATGGGTAGTGTGGTATAAAAAGTCTCCAAATTGGGGGGAGGGGATATTTATATATGACTTGCACCACCTCCTCTTGCTCAGTATGAGAAGGAACCTATCTATGCTATGACCAGTAAGTCAGTGGGAATATTCCATGCTTTATCCAACCCATGATCCCTCTGCTGACATACCATTTCTAGATGATGCACCATTTTTTGCTCTCAAAGCACTGCCCTATCGACCAATGGCATTCTTGTAGCTCCTCTAGTGTGTTTAGATATTGAACCTGGTATCAAAGCCTATAAAAACAAGCTCCTGGGTACAAGGAGCATCTTAGAGAGGGGCCAAGTCCCTTTAATAAAGTGCTATTGACTTGGAGCTCTACCTCAGTTTCTCTTTTTGCAGTCTGGGTATTAACCCCACACAGTAAAAAAAAAAAAAAAAAAAATTATGCAATGCCATTCCAGAGAAACTAATTTACAGAGGAAAAAGGCAGCCAGCCCACTGTGCACTCTTAGATGCAAGAAGTCACTTCAACTCTTAGGGCCTAAATTTCCTTAAATGTAAAATGGTAAAGTTTTTCTTTCTTTAAGCTAGATCCAGCTCTAGATACATGATCCTATGATAAGAAGGATGGATAAAGAATTAGATAATAATCACCTAAAAGGTTTGAAAAAAAAAAAAAAAGGAATTCACTTGAGGTATTTACCTTATTTTTTCAAATATGTGTGTATGTGTGTGTGTATGTATATATTCATCTGAATTGATATTTGACATAACTGACCTACTATATGGACTTTTAAAACTAATTTTTTTTTGGGGGGAAGGATTACTTTTGGTTTTGATCAGACCTTTGATTTCGTTGATATAGATAAGGAACTCTCTCTGCTACTGCAGATGGGCACCTGTTCTGCAAGATCAGTCTTGGAGCTTAGAGTCATAAAGACAGTTATATGTTAGACTGAGACTTGAACTCAACTGAAGAACAAACTTTCACTCCACTATACCAGAAGTGCCAAACTCTCCCCAGTGCAGCCCGAGCGAAACTGAAATGGAATTGGAAAATATCTAGCAAAATAAATATACAGTACAACATAATGTTAAATTGTGGTTTTCAGTCAATAGGTGGCCTAGAGGAATCCATTTCTACTTAAGCTTGATAATTGCAAATTATCTCTAAAACATTTTAAAAATATAATTACTTGTTGGAGAAACAACAAGTCTCTACTTAATCTTTTTTTTTTTTGGGTGAGGCAATTGGGGTTAAGTGACTTGCCCAGGGTCACACAGCTGGGAAGTATTCCATGTCTGAGATCACATATGAACTCAGGTCCTCTTGACTTCAGGACTGGTACTCTATCCACTGCACCACCTAGCTGCCTCCTTTGCTTAATCTTTTACCTCAGTAAGTCAAATAACCCAGATAAAATGGAGTAAAAGATAAAAAGGAAAGGGAAGGAAAAGAAAAAAAGCAATTCTTCCTCGTTGGAGGCAATGTGGCTTAATGCCCACCAGACCTGGGTTCAGATCTTACCTATAACATTTACAAGCTGTGTTAAGTGATTCATGTCAACTCTCTGATCCTCAGTTTCATCACCTGTTAAATGGAGATAATATAGTACCTACCTCCTAGGACTGTTGTGAAGCTCAAATAAGGTAAAGTATGGAAAACACTTGGCAAAACTTAAAGCATTATAAAAATATCTATTATTACGCACCTTGAGTCTCATGCTGAAGTAAGTAAGACCTGCCAGACTCTACATTTCTGCAGGTTACTGACCTCATTAGCAAACTACTCTAACTTACTGGTTTAAAAAAAATAATAACAAGGGCCATTCCTTAGTTCAGGACTAAGTATGGATTTATCAGCCCAGATGCTGACAACACATCAGTTCAGAAAGATGGAAGTAGGAGGGGCTGAGGTGACTACTGTGCTTCCTCTACCATGTTGTGAGTTATACAGGAAAAGACAATGAACACTTTTTTTAGTGTTTTATTTTCCACCAATTTACACGTAAGCAATGAACATTCTTTACCTCCTCTAGTTTGCTGAATTCCTTACGGAGTTCTGCTTTCTGATTGGTACAGTCTTCCCCATTTCGTGCTGCTATAAGAGCATCCTTAGTCAAAGATGGTATCTAGATAGAAAACAGAAAATTTTAACATATTAGTTTAAGAATAACTATATTTTCCTTCTTCATCTAAAACCATAGTGGGGTCTTCTTAATTAAGTATTTTTAAAAGCCATTATTTATTTATTTATTTGTTCACTTATAATTGGGCAGCTGGATGGCTCAGTGGATGGTGTCAGGGCTTGGAGTCAGGAAGACCAGAGTTCAAATTCAACTTCAGACACTTATATTAGCTGTGTGACTTTGGGCAAGTCACTTAATCTATCTGACTCAGTTTTCTCATTTGTGAAATGGAGACAGTAATAGCACCTTCCTCCAAGGGCTATTGTGAAGATCGAATGGTTTATAATTGAAAAGCACTTAGCACAGTGCCTGGCACATCACAGGTGCTATATGAATGTTACTGTCAGTCTGAGTAATCTTTGAGCACTGAATCTCTCCACTGACAGAAAGGACAGCTCTCTAACCCACTCTCAGAAACTTGAAAAAACAAGTCTTCACAACTGGTTGTGGCCAAAACATGGGATCACTTGATGGGCCCACTGTCTGGTGGTGAGCACCATTAGCGGGATGGGTCTTGTACCATAGATGGATCATCATTAGGGCCATGCACAGCCTAGGCAAGACGTGCCCCTTTGCTCCTCTGAAGCAGTAAGAGCTCATCTCTTTTGTGATGAGATCGTGGAGAAGAGACTGAGAGTCACTCCAGAACACTAACTGTGTGACTCTATTCACTGAGCCACCTAGCTGCCCCTGCAAATGACTTAATCTTCTGCCTCAGTTTCCTAATCTATAAAATGAGAGCAATAATTGTACTCATTACCCAAGATTGTTGTGAGAATAAAATAATATTAGTAAAGATTTTTGCAAATCTTTTCAGTGCCGTGCAAATGCATTATTGTTGTTGTTATTATAACATGGACTTTTTCAAAGGTAACTTCCAAATGCTGAGTAATAAAAACATAACCTGAGGCTGCTATCAGCAAAGAGCAGACATACATACATATATTTATATATATCAGTTGATAATTTCCATTGGAGCTACTATTTAGCATAATATTCAATATATTCCTTCTTTTTCTCCCCAACCAATAGGGAGGACAAGTGACAGGTAATCTTAAATGAAAATGTGGCTCAAAAATGGAAAAAGTAAATTTCTATGGAAAGAATAAAGATTTTTTTAAGTACCTTAGAAAACGACTCCAAAATCATCTTTTGTAAAGCTTTCTCATATGGATCTTCTGGAAACAGCTTCTTTCCTGGATAAACTTCATCTAGATATTCACAAGTGATGGAAGATTCATGTATCAGCTGCCCCTTACTGGTCTCCAGAACAGGTACTAGACCAAGGGGGTGTTTCTTAAAGTACCATTCAGGTTTATTTTTCAAATTAATATTGATGACCTCATGCCTTGAAAGATATAAGGAAAGAATATATGTTAAGAATTCCAACAACAAGTGTTGATACATCACTTGCCTCACATCACCAACTGGCTGTTGGTTTATCTTCAATGTCCTGTGGACATCTCAAATTCAACACGTCCAAAACAGAATCATCTTTCCCTTCAAATCCTCCCTTCTTTCTGATTTCTCTTTTCAAGGAACCAGGGCCTTCCAGTCTCCTAGATTTGCAACCACAGGGTTATTCTCGATTGTTCCTCTTTCCCATTTCACAACACACAGTTCCAAGTTTTGTCAATTTCACCTCTGTATTAAATATATCTCCAAACCCTTCTCTCCACTTATCCCAGTTCAAAAAGAGCATCACCTCTAATCTAAACGAGTGCACATCTCTTACTATGTCTCCTTGTATTTGGTCTTTCCCTTTTCCAATCCATACTCCACAAAAGTGTCAAATTGATACTCCTAAGATCTTATCAAGCAACTAACACAATAACTGACACATAATATGGGCCTAATAAATATCTTTTGAATAAATAACTTATTCAAGTAAAGATTTAATCTCCTGGGTATAGAAAAAAATAATTTTAAAATAACATTTTCAAATGACTTAATAGTTTGTTGTGAAAACATTTGTTAGGAGAAAAACTGGGAATGTATTAAGAGAAAACTGATTAAGCACAGATTGAATGCAAAACATTAGGAAACATACAAAGGGGGTCTGAGATTTAAATTATGCCTTCAAGGAGTTTATAATATAGAAGGGAGAAATTTATGCTCATTCACCAGTGAATGGAATGCAATCATAATTCACCTAATTAAAAGATTATCAGTTGACTGACTTGGAGTCAGTTTCAGTAATAAGCGCCGGTGGTTCTTTTGGAGCAGGAAGGCCTCGGGCCAAAAACAGCCACCTGCAATTAACCTAGGCTTTAGGCCCCGGCCGCCCCCGACCCCGGGCCCGACCACGCTCACTTGATGCCTTTGGCCTTCAGGATGAGCCGGGTTCTCTGCGCGAAGGGGCAGAATCTCATGCTGTACAACCGGATGACCCCCAGCGGGACGGGGCCAGGCTGGACGCTGCCTGCAAAGAGCCCTGGCATTAGTGAGCGCCCCCCGCCGCGAGTCCGCACCCCTAGCCCACCTCCGGGCCCCCGGCTCGGGCTCCAGGAAAGCGATCCCAGAGCGGCGGGGCTTCAGGTGTCACCTTGCACGGGAAAGGGCGACAAGCCGAGCCCGCCCGGGAAGACTCCCTGGAACCCCGAAGATCAGGCCCAGGCGTTGCTGCGGCTCCTCTGGACACAGCCCCCCGGGACTCACCTTTTCCCAGGCTCTGGACTGCCTCTCCCGACATTTCGTCTCCGGGCGCCTGCTGCCTCTCCTGGGCCCTCTGCAGCGTGCACGGACGGGAAGGAGCAACGCCCGGGGTTGCCTCGGGGCAATCTGAAGGGGGATGGGGCGGATAGAGCGAACCCGCCACTCGCGACTCTAGAGAGCGTGCCCAGTGCTTCCGGCCGCGGAAGCAGAAGAGCCCCTCGCTTCCCTCCCCTCTTTAAGGCAGCAAATCCCAGACTAAGATTTGGCTAACGCAGGAGGAAGGGTCTGCGTCACCCGTCAGTTAACCTTGCGCGCAGGGGTTTTCCTTAAGGATCCCCCATTCACGGATTTCCTGGTTCGGGTCGTTCTTTTCTGGTCTTATTTATGAGCCGTTCAATAAGATCTGGGAATCTCAGGGCAATTGCTTTTGCTTTAGCTGTCAAGAAAATCGTCCCACCGATGGGAGCATTTATACAGTGTAGAGCTTATCGCGATCAGTAAGGGGGTGTCCAGGCAGAAGGCACTCTCTCTCCGAGCCTGAATCTTAGAATGCTAAATAAGATTCTGTCCGGCTGCCGAAACTCTTCATTTTGTAAGCTCCTTGAGGGCCGGGGCTGGTTTTTGCCTTTGTACTCCAGGGCTTAGCACAGTGCCAGGCACACTATAGGGCCTTAATAAATGCCTCAATCAGCTACCTCCAGAAAAGGAACACTGGGAAATGAGTGTAAACTGTGAGCATTGTTTTGTTTTGTTTTGTTTTGTTTTGTTTCTCTTCCCAGATTATTTTTACCTTCTGAATACAATCCTTCCTTTGCAACAGCAACAACAACAAAATTCGGTTCTGCACATATATATTGTACCTAGGGTATACTAGAAGATATTTAATATGTATGGGAATGCCTGCCATCTAGGGGAGGGGGTGGAGGGAAGGAGGGGAAAAACTCGGAACAGAAGGGAGTACAAGGGATAATGTTGTAAAAAAAAAAAAAAAATACCTATGCATATGTACTGTCAAAGAAAATGTTATAATTATAAAAATTAATAAAAAAGAAAAAAATCTCTTCTGGTACTCTAAAAATAAATAAATAAATAGGCAGATAGATAGATAGATAAATAGATAGATAGATAGATGATAGATAGATAGATAGATAGATAGATAGATAGATAGATAGATAGATAGATAGATAGATAAAATAAATGCCTAAATTGACTGAGGGAGAGAATCCTTACAAGCTGAACTTTGTAGTATAAATTTCTCTTAGGCTATTTGGTTAACTGGGAAACATACTGTCAGCCTCCATGCTCCATAGGGGCCTGCCTGACTTGTGGGCTTTCCCGCAGCCTTTTCTAATTTTACATTCATTGAGATTTGCAAAGGTTTATTCTTCAACTTCATCAGCCAGTAAACAGACAACTTGAACAATAAACAACTTTAGTTTTCATGCATGTATTTCTCAAAGGGTTTTTAGGAATATTTGATAATTTGATAATTTTTTTTTTAATCTTGCACAGAAGTAACAGTGATTATCCCACTTGGATTTGTTTCTTAGGGTTTCTTCAAACACTAGTTTCCCGTTCAGGAGCAGTTCAGCTAACAGCTTTATTATTTATCTTATTAAACAAGTTGCTACCTCACATTTGATTTATTTAGACTGCTGAGCTGTCTAAAGAAATTTGCTAAGTCATTGTTGAATTTTATGGTTATCAAATTTTTATTTTCTTACAAAGATTATTTATAATCTGCAATTATCTGTCATATCTTAACCAGCTCTACAAATAGAGAATTCCTTTTCCCTCTCTGGGCCCTACCCAATGACTAAGCAGAAAAAAAAAAGACACATATTTCACAAAAATCATGTGAGAAAAGAAAGCACTTTGTAAATTATAAAGGATCATGTAAGTGTGAGCTATAAAAATGTCTCCAGGTTGCACTGCAGATTCGAGACTTTCTCTAGAATGCTAAGGGTGTTACTTTCATTTCTTCCTCCACCAGGACCTTTTCGGTTTCCTTTCTGGGTATTTTCTTCCTCCATTAGAATATAAGCACCTTCGGGCAAAGACTACTTCTGCTAGTATGTTCCAGTTTTTCCCAACATGCCTAGCTCATAGAGAGCACTTAAATGTTATTGACTTGTCTGTAATCCTATAGTTTATTTGTCCGGGTTCCCCTTCTATTTTCTCCTAAAAAAGTGCCAACCAGATTAGAAAGTGAAAGGGTTCCAACATGAATTAAATTTTTAAAAGTAGTTCTAGGAATATGATCAGATGGAAAATATGACCTAATTAGAAAGAAGACAAAATAACCACATAAGCTATTATTTCTCTACCAGATAAATGCATTTGTACAATGCAGTTCTATATTCACAATATTTTTAAAATCGATTCTCACTTCACAGTCAACCACCATATGAGTTTAAAGCCCTCATCATTCTTTCCCAGGTCCCTAGAGCAGTAAATACAGCCATAAAACTGACAGCTGCCTAATGACTAAAGATGTGACTGGAAGGATGGAAATGGTCAACTCCTGCCCTACATTCCAGCTAAACTGTGGCTTGAGACCCCATCTGGGGGTCTTGTAACTTATATGGGGGGGGTCACAAAATTATGATTTATTATCATTAAATGTTTGATTTGTATATCTATTTTATAATATTTCTGTACCTGGGGTCATGTAAAAAATTTTCAGGTAAAAAGAAGTCTTGAGGGGAAAAAGTCTAAGAAGTCCTGGTCTAGACCCATTCCTAAAGAACATCAAAGTTACATTTCCATGTTAGAGTCAAGTTTGGGTGTCAAGACTGTGGTTGATCAAACCAATGCAAGCTAGGAATGCTCTGCTGCAAATTAGTCCCTATAGAGTGAATTCTCTAAGTTTGCACATCTAAGAAAGTCTTCTGAGCTAATTCAATTCTGCTTTGCTCAAAGAGCACAGCACCTTCTCTGATGAGGGCACACCATGCTGGGCTGACTTGTGCCAGTGTCTCCCATATCATACAATCAATTCTAAAGTTCTTAAGAGAGACCTTGAGAATGTCCTTGTATCGCTTTTTCTGACCACCATGTGAGCAATTTCTCTGTGTGAGTTCTCCATATAAGTCCTTTGGGCAAGTGTACATTTGGCATTTGAAAACATGGCCAGCCCAACCAAGCTGCTTCTCTGCAGTAGAGTTTGGATGTTTGGCAGTTTAGTTCAAGAAAGGACCTCGGTGTCTGTTATCTGATTCTGCCAGGTGATCTTCAGAATTTTCCTGAGATAATTCAAATGGAAGTGATTCCGTTTCCTAGGATATCCAGGTTTCACAGGCATACAACAATGAGGTTAGCACAATGGCTCTGTAGACCTTCAGTCTGGTAGTTAGTATAATACCTCTCCTTTCCCACACTTTCTCTCAGAGCCTCCCAAACACTGAACTAGCTCTGGCAATATGGATGCCAACCAATTCCTGGAAAGTATACTGACCAGCTAAGTGAACTTATTTACAACATCCAAAATTTCCCCATTTGTTGTGACTGATGGTTTCCTGATGGTGTGGTGCTGGCTGATGGAGCACCTGTCTTTTCTTGGTGTTAACTGTTAGGCCACAGTTAAAACAAGCAGCAGACTCATCATCTGAAGCTGCATTGATACAATCATCTGCAAACAAAAAATCATGCAAATTTAGTGCTCTTTCCATTTTAGTTTTGGCTTATAACTTTTTCAGGTTGAAGAATTTATCTTCAATGTGGTAACTGATTTTGATGCCATGATCATTCTCACTGAAAGCTTTTGACAACATGGCTTTGACAACATGGCTGAAAAACATGGGAGCAAGTACATAGTCTTATTTCATTCCACTGATGACTGGGAAAGCATTGCCAATTGTCTAGAACCTGGGCAAATATGACATTATGAAAATGACATTCTATATTAGTGAACTTCTCTGAGGACAACTACATTTTGACACAAATTTCCATAAGCCTTCATGACTGACAATAAGAAAGGCCTTGATGAGATCTACAAATGTTATATACAGATCTCTGTTCTGCTCCTGGTATTTCTCTTGGAGTTCTCAACTACAATGGTCTAATTGGTCTTTCTCTACTTCAATTCATTTTCTTTGGCCAAAGTGAATTCCTTAAGAATAAGTCTGAATATATCATATCTCTTCTTAACAAATTCCAGTGGCTCCCCATTACATCTACAGATCAAATATGTAAATTCCTGTTTGGCTTTTATTGCCCTTCACAGCTTAAAACCAATCTTATTTTTCAGCCTTATCGTACATACATTCCTTTCCCTAAACTGTTTACTTATCTGTAAAATGGTGTGAATGCACCCATATTATCCCCACAGGGCTGTGAAGCTGAAATCTAAAACTTTGTTCTGAACACATAGAACAATACTGCTTTCCAGAAATGTGTTGATCATTACCAGTCTGGGGATCTTTCCTCCTAAGACTCCAGAGAACTACCTTTGAAGTAAGAAATACTACATGAGGCTACTTTTCTTCTGTTACAATTATTATTGCTTAATTCCCGAGTTATATTGTAAAAAAGTAGGTCATAAAAGAATATCAGTGAAAAATGAAGAATATCAATAATTAAACTATATTTGGGAAACACTTTGCTCAACTGGAGGCTTACACTTTTTAGGATATGAAAGACACATAGTGTGTCCATTCTATTTCTTTAGCCAAGCCTTTTGTTTTAAAAAGAGCAAGAATTGAGGGGAACCTAGGGCATAGAACTTTTTTTTTAACCCTTCTTAAGCTATTACTTCCAGATTGTGGCAGAAATGAATGAAAGCATTCATTTTTATTATTATTAAAGCTTTTTATTTTCAAAACATATGCATGGATAATTTTTCAACATTTATCCTTGCAAAACCTGAGTTCCATCCCCACCCCTAGAGGGCAAGTAATCCAATATACGTTAAACATGTACAATTCTATACATATTTCTACAATTATCAGAATGCATTAACTTTTAACCTTTCTACAAATCTTGAGATGAGTAAATTAATGCTTGGGGTCTTTGAGGATGGAGATACCCAGAAAACAAGTGAGATGCAGGGACAAACAAAGCCCTCATTTAACTCCAGATTTGATACTTGTTTGCAAAAATGCTCTCCTTTTTCTGAAATGTGGTTCACTGAACACCGCCAAGAAAAAAAAAGATGTCTTAGCTTCGGTGAAGAAATCAAGTTGGAACTAATTTAAGGGAAAGCAGAATTACTGGGGTTTGATTTTGGTTTTGGGTCAAGATGTACTCCCTTTGTCAAGCAGAGCATACACTTCATTTATTTAACATAACTGGGTCATCAACAAAGAAAAAAACCACAAATCTGAATATTACTCAGGATCCAGGAATTACCCCAAACTAGCACATACATGCCATAGGGGAGGGGAGGGGAAAGGAGGAAAAGCATGACTACATATTTTTCCAGACAATAAACTCTATGCTGTTTATGATCAAATATTATTTTATAATCTGCAAGGCCTATGCCCATCCTCTGACATGTGGTGGATGCTTAATAAATGCTTGTTGACTAGGGCAGAACTGAGGGTGCACTAGAGTCTAGGTGCTGCCTGTAAGTTCTTCCTCTGCTTTACCTTTGGCTAGGTAAAGAGCTGCGGCCAAAGCACAGGAAAATCAGTCTTCGTCACGCTTCCTCCTCATCTCCAGAAACTCCTCAAAAGGCTTCCTTTAGATTCAGGTCAAATACCTCCTCAGCACCCAGTACAGGCCCTCAGCACCACTCCCCTGGATTATTGCAATAGCCCGCTACTGATGTTCCTGCCCCAAATCTCTTCCCACTGTAATCCAACCTCTACACTATCGTCAAACTGACCTTCCTAAAGCGCAGGTCTGTCTATATTACACTCTAATAAATACCAATGGCTTTCTAGTACCCCCGGTCCCAAATAAAAAACCATCTGTTTGGCTTTCAAAGAGCAAAGCCTGACCCTTTCCTACTTTTCCAGTTTTCTTATTATACACCTACAGTTGGGGCCAGTGATAAGCAACACTCCATCAGAGATCCCCTGAGGCCTGGATCCCTATCTTTTACTCTAGCTCCCCTGGAATCCTTCAGGTCCCAGCTAATGTCCCAAATTCTAGAAGCAGTCTTAGGTGGCAGTCCTTAATCTTAATAACTTTCCTAGGAAACTACCCCCATTCCACCCCAAGTTATCCTTTGTATATTTTGTTTGTAAATTTTTATTTACAATAAATTATTGTAATAATTGTAAATTGTAAAAATAAATATTTACAATAACATATTTGCATGTTATTTCATTAGAGTGTGACTCCTTGAGACCAAGAACTGTGTTTTATTTTGTTTTGTTATGAACTTTCTTGTCTCTCCAAGGCTAAGCACAGTACCTGGTACATAGTAAATGCTTAATAAAATTACTGGCTAACTGAATAATTCACTAACTTTACCAAGAATCCCTGTTCTACCGCTCCCGTTGCCAATACTTTCCCCTCTAAGACCGAGTTGTATCTATTGTGAATATATCTTCTGTTTCCCTGTTTATAGACATGCCTCTCTGGTTAGCATTTAAAGGCTTTGAGGGAAATGATTGCTTTTGCTTCTTCCTAGTATCCCCACTTAGCACTGTGCTTATGGAACATCGGTCGCTTAAAAAATGCTTGTTGATCAATTGAAAAAATTAACAGAAATTGGCAGAGGAGAGCAAACCCCAACCAGATCAATATGAAGTTTGTGCCATTTCTCTCACCAGACAACAGTTAATTTGTGAAACTTTGTATGATGAAATGATTACTAGGCTGGCCTCGGTGACAGAACAGTCTCTCAGTTTCTGTAAGGTCTACTTCTTACATATTGCTGGCTGTGTGTCCCTGGGCAAATCATTTAGGTTTTTCAGTACTTCCAACAACTCTCAAGACTTAAAATTGCAGAATAATTACCAACTTGGTATTGATAAGAGTTTCTCCACTGAAGCTAATCATAGAGATTCAATCTCAAGTCCCTCCAAGTTCTCTTTCCAGAAAAAGTGGGGAGGTTTATATCTACTTTGTCTAAGAAAACAGCATGTATACCTTGCAGACATATCTTATATAGCTTTTTGCATATATTTCTCATTCAGTCTTCATCACAACCCTAGGAGATAAATAATATTGATAGGATCCTAATCATTGCCCCTAGCCCAAACCTGCTTCCAGAAATCTTTAATCAATATGGCTTCTTCTTGTTCTTGTTTATCCTTCATTCTCAAAGAAATCTGATGATATCCACCAGTGACTTGATGGTGAATTAGTTATGTGAGGCAGAGGTAGACAGCATCATGAGCCTCATTCTCTCCTCCTGTCACTGAAGTCCCGTGGCAAGATGAAGCTCAAGATGACTGACAATAGCCCAGGATGTAATGGTGACCTTAGCCTTTCTAAATATGACTTACGCTTCATCCAAGTTCCAGTACTCCATTAACTGTCTGCTGTGATCAACATATGTCCCTTTACTTCTTGGGATGACAATCAAATCAAATACCACCACTGCTACTGTGAAGGTTTCATTCAGAATCTCCATGATTCAGAATCTCAGGCTATCTAGACCACCACTTATAACTATCTGTGTTTGCCCCATCCATCCCTTGTTGCTATTCTAATTTACCCACTCTTTCAATTTGCCTTCTAGACTGGACCAATTTGTCCTGGACCATTTTATTCAATAAATAAAGATTATTTTGTATCCCCAATAGCACTTGATTTGAGCCTCATAATGTCAGAAAAATGGAATCAGAGACTTTATAGAAAAGAATGATCTTAGAAATCTAAGTAGCAGAGATTAGCTTACATTATCTGATTCCAAACCTTGTTGTGTGGTATAATGGTCAATTAGACTTAAGTTGGGGTCAACAAACAAAAATGAAATCTCTACCCCTAAGGGGCTTATACTCCATAAGGAAAAGCAATATGTATGTATGTATGTACATGTGTGTATATGCACCATATATACAAAGAAAATAAAAAGTAATTCCAGAATTTACTCTTAACATATGTTGTATTGGATTTTCCATATGCATGCGATTGAGGATAGGGGATCTTTTTGTTTTTGTATTTGTATTGCAAGAACTCAGAATATAGGAGATGCTTAATAAATGCTTATTTAATTAATGTGCCATGTATCTGAGATAGGATCTGAACTCAGACCTCGACTCCTAGTCTAGCAATCTGTCCCCTAAGCAACTAATTGTTTGGAATTAGAAGAAGTGACATATAAAACCCAAGTTCAAATTCAGCCTCAGATACTATGTGACCCCAGAGAAGTCATTTAATTTATTTGCCTCAGTTTCCTCATCTATAAAATGGTAATAATTGCATCTTGCAAGGTTGTAGGGATGAAAAGAGTAATTATAAAGTGCTTAGCACAGTGCTTGGCAAAGAGTAGAAACTACATAAATGTTAGCTATTAGTATTATTACTACTACTATTACTACTAGAGTATCTCCAAGGTCCCTGCTAGTTCAAAAGTCTATGATTCTGTCTTACTGGATAATCAAATATATTACTATTGCAGATACAAAATAATATATAAGACAAGGAATACTGCTCTCAAAGAATTTGTAACAAAATTGGAAAGGGAAAACTAATATACATATAAAAACAAAACAAAAAACTATGTACTAACTCATTATAAGTTGAATTCCTTAGAATGAGGCAAGAAACAGGGAAGCTGCCCTAAAAAGGCCCTTTAGAACCCTATCTGTTGGAGCAGGTTATTGCTCCATACCATCTCCCTGGGTCAGAGGGAGAAAGGGTCAGGCAGATACACATCTAAGGGCACTCAGAACCACAACAGACAGGAAATAGGGCCAGCACTGAATACGGTGTTCCCATCAAAGCCACAGCAGGATCTTCAGTGACTGTGTAAATCTGCTAGGAAGGCTTTACAGAAGACCTGACACTAATATATTCTCTGTAGTCTGTAGGGCTACAGAATAGGACAGAGCCAACTCCAGTTGGGGATTGCACAAAGAGACAATTATGGGGCAGAGGTCAAAACTCAAGAGCTAGGCCATCAAGAGAAAGAGATAGAATCCAGGAATTGCAATAAAGGGAGGGCGCTGGTCCTACATACACATCCCCATCCAGAACTAAGATGACCACCAGAGGTACAGAGGAAACAAGACTTACCCATCTAAGAGAACCAGTTTTGATCCAAGAATAGAAGCTGTATATATGAATAAAGATAAAAAATTCTGAACACAATAAAGAAATATTACGTGTTAAGAGAAGCCAAGCCAAGATAATAAGAATAATTACATAACAAGCACAAATAGAACTTCAGATTAAATAATGGCTTGGCCACAAAACCTTGGAGCATTTTGGGGAGAAATAAAACAATTTTAAAAAATAAAAAATATTACAATTCACGAAGAAAAAAGAGATTAATATCTTAGGAAGATGATACAAAAATCTTACCAAGTAATGAACTTCCTGAAAAATAGGATAGAGCAAAAAAAGAAAAATTCAAAGATTCTAGGAGACAAAAGAAATATTAGAATAAAAGGGAAAGCCTGAAAATTATAATAATATGTAAAATATCTACTAACAAATAGATGAAATACAAAGTAGATGGTGAAATAACTAAAAATCATCTGGCTCCCAGAAAACCATGATCAAATGAAAAACTGGATCATCTTGTTTTAGGCAATCAAAAAAAATATGCTCATATCTATTAGAACCAGAATACTAGAAGGCCATATGGAACACCACTGAAGAGATATCAAGCAAAGGAGACAGAGAATAATAAGAGTAAATTACATAACAGGTGTGAAAATAACTTATTAAGATTACATTTAAGGTATAATTTTATTAGTAAAGGGAAAAAGTCAGATAGCAAAATATAGGACCTTTATTGCTAACAACTGTCCCAGGGCTCAATGCTATTCTAAACATAGAGAACTAAGAAATCTTGAAATGTTTTCTCTTTGAGAATAAGGGGTTCCTAATTTATAGAATCCTTCCTTCTGGCTGTTATTGAAATCTTAATTATCGGAGCATGACCACTTAGTTGTAAGATGTGATGTTTTAAAAGGTTCAAGAGACATATATTTCTGAGTAATCTTTTTTTTTTTTTTTTCCAAGAATGGGTTAGACTAAGTGGAGACTCAAGTCCTTTCTGAAATTCTGTGATGTTGTCATGTCTTTCTGGGTAAAGAGAAATAGGAATACTTTTGATCCTTCACTGTTTGAAACTTTCAAACTTTACCAAACTTTACTCTTACTTCATCTACCTTAATCATCTAAATCCAAATCTTTGTCAAAGTAATCTAGGCTCCAAGTTACAGTGCTTCCTTTCTTAAATAGTTCAGTACCAGGTTCATTGTATTCCTATCCATTTCAGTCCCTATCTTTGAACTATCCTAACAAATACATTGATGTCCCTATTCATCAACCTTAAGCTGTATTTTCCCTCTATTTTCATAGACCTCTATTTTCACTGCATCTTATACCTCGATCTGATAGTTATCTATGACTAATGTTCCTCCATGATCCATAATTAGGACAATTTTCTACCAAAAACCTATCCTTTAAAATCTCCCCTTACCTCATTCTTCTTAAACCTCTTTTTCATCCTCAGCATAACATCAATTTCTCTTTCCAAGTCAATTTAGTCTACAAATCCTTCAGTTCTGATTTGGTCTTACTTCCTTTATTTTGACCCAACATTAACCAATTCAATTAAACACAATCAATCATCCTTAAATTCTTTGCCTCTCTTATGTCATGTGTTACCAACCCTAAACTTGGATCTGCCTTCACTCCCACCCATTTATATTACAAATTTACATTACCTAATTTCTTAGGGAGCTAGAAAGGACCTTAGGGATCACCTACTCTAACCTCTCCTTTAACATTGTGGAAACCAAGGCTCTTAGAGCTAAGTGATTTGATCAAAGTTGCTCAAATAACGAACATCAGAACCAAGGTCTCTGGATTCCAGCGTTAACATTCTGTATCATGTTACCTTCTTTCAACTGGTGTCTCAATAGTATACTATTTTATTTTTCCCTTCCTTTTTTTGCCCTATCACATTCTCTGCAGGGGGTGTTTCAAACCTCTTTCTACTAGACTCCCTCTCAGTAGATGATCTCAATTTTTACTTTTCTTTTTTAAAAAATTATAAATATCAAGCCCTCCTTCCTCAAAATCCCTCTTCATTATCTCTTATTCTTTCCTTTTTCCTTCCAGTCTCTCTCATAAAGAGGTTATTCTTCTCTTTGTTGAGGCCAGCTGTTCCATTTGTGTATTTTGTTTTATCTCCTCTCATTTGTTCTAAGAGTTTATCTCCTCAATCATTACTTTTCTTCCTTTTATACCAATTTTTTTCTTATTCACTTTTAACTTTTTTTTAGCTTTTACCCTGTTGATTATGTTTCCTCCAGCCTTAAAAAGTTAATTAAAACCTCCTTTATTTCACTCCTCCTAGAAAGAATTGTCTATACTTGTCTCCTTTTCCTTATGTCTCATTTTCTTCTCAGTCTTTTAAATTTTGATTCTTAATTCTGCTTCTCAAAAGCCTACTACTACCTCCACTCCTCTTGAAAACTCAGTTGGATATATGGAATATGTTTCAATAAATCTTTTTTTTTTTTAACTAATTTGTGTCATGATTAGACTTCCTCTTTTCCCTTCTCTAGTTCTTCTATGGTGATCCATTTAGAGAAGCTTTTGTTACCAAATGTAGCCAACTCACACAACTATGGTGAATGCTCCTACATTACTTTACAATGAGGAAATCAAGATTCTGAAAGATATTTTCTCTGTTTTGTGCTCTTTCTATTATAGCACACAAAACAAATGGATAACTTTTGTTCAGTTCTGATTTTTAATGAGTTATTTTCTTCATTAGCTTTTTTTACTTCTTTTTGTATGTGTCCAATTGGTTTTTAAATGAGTTGTTTTGCTCTATGGAATTTTTTTTCCATTTCACTAAATTTGTTTTTTAGTGAGTTATTTTCTTTTTCCAATTCACAAATCCTACTTTCTTGGGATTTCTTTATCTTTTCCAACTCCCTAATTCTGTTTCCCTGAACTTCCTGTGAATTCTTTACCTTTTCCAATTCACATTTCAGGAAGTTGTTTACCTTTTCCAATTCACATTTCAGGAAGTTGTTTACCTTTTCTAATCCACATTTCAGGACATTGTTATTCTCTAGCATAGCTTCTCTTTCCTTTCCCCATTTTTGTTCTACTTTTCTCTCCAAATTTTTAATACTTTCTTCTAGGAGAGCGTTATTTGGGGTATTGTCTGGAGGTTGTATGTTAGTCTCCTTGGGGTTGAAAACCCGCCCTTTTTCTGTATAGAAGCTGTCAATTGTTTTCTTCATTTTTTTGCTCATTTTTTAAAAGCCTTCAGGGTCTGTCTTCAGGGCAAGGAGGTTACCAGCTTCCTTTGCAGAGCAAAGATGGGTTTATGGACAGTTATCTGTCCTCTCAATGGGCTGCAAGGAATAGCCGAGCTGTGGGAAAACTCTGGGAAGAGAATATGCCTGGGTCAAATGGATCACTTTTTAAAATATGAGAAACATTTAGTTAAGCTATTTGGTATATTCAATGTGGCCTAACTTTAAAGCTTAGATAAACTATAAAAGCAAATAATCTTCATGAAAACAGTAAGGAAAAAAGTCAAAATGATTGCTGACTGGCTGCCAAAACATGCCTATTCTTAACCAGCCTTGTAATCTGGTTGCTTAGAACCATGTTTTTGGAAAAAGTGGTATGAAAAATTAAGATATAAGACAAGGTTGAATGGATTTATAGCTTTTATTTTCAGATCTATGAAGTAACTGTGATAAGGCTTGAGCCCCCATTCAATGGTAGAACTGAATAATTATAGTTTTTAACTATGAAGAAAGTACTAAATTAGTTTAAAGGTGTATTTTTCTTTATACCACTTCCTAACTTTCTCCCTTTCCCTACAAAAGAAAAAAAAAATGGAATGAACTAGAAGAAAATTATTTTTTAAATCATCCTATAGAAAACTAAGGAATTTGGCGCAGAATGGTGAATATTTTGTTTTCCCACAATGTGTCCTATTATTAAACAATGTTGAAATGAGATAATCCATAAGAGACACAGAGTTTCTACCAAAAATAGTTGTCCTCCAATGAGTAAGAACATGAAAAGTTGTACTATGAAGAAATGACTCATTTTATACTTCTCTTATATTATTCCTCATGGACTTGCAGGATGCTTTCAAAACTATCACATGCCTTAAGATTGACTTCTGAAAGATTATGAATAAAAATTTAGAATAAAAAGACAATTTAACTTGTAAAACCCAATATTCTAACAGGTAGAAAATATAATTATAAAAAGTCATGGGTCAAAGGATTCAGCTTTTAAAACAGGTTAGTGTGTTGGTAATGAATTCAGCAAGACTTGATTTTTAATTCCACTTTGGAGCTCTACCAGCTTTGTGCCTGGGGTAAATCACTTAACCCTTCTCAGCCCAAGTTTCCTCTTCTGCACAAAGAGAATAATATTTCCTACTTCACAAGATGTGGTGAAAGTCAAATAGTATAACATATGTAAAGCATCTTCTAAACTATAAAATGCTATATAAACATTAACTAGTATCATTACTATTAAAGAATTCAGATATACAAAATTCTCTGTAAAGATATTATATAGAGTTCTATTAACTTATAAATAAATTAATGGACAAGAGCCATATCTAAGTCTAAATTAGATTAATGCATAGTTCTAATTGGCTCTGAAAAGGCTAATTAATAATACAGTTAAGCTGATTAATAATGAATGGCTTAAGCTACTGTAGTTGAACAAACAACAATTTCTTATTTTCTTAGTATAAATTGGCTTTAAGATATCTCATGATTTGGTTCAAGTGAACAGTGAGACCTCCAAAATACCAACTATAGAGGTCTTAGAGGAGGTCTGTTCTTGACTCTAAAGCAGGATTAATTGATATATTTTTTTTTATAAGGTCCCACATAGTTTCTATTGAAATCAAGTGTTCTTAGTCTTTTTTGTATCATTTTCCCTTTGGCAGTCTGTTTAAATAAAAAAGCATTTATTATGGAAGAGAATAAATATTTCTATAACACCTACCGGGTGCCAGGCATACTGCTAAGTGCTTTTTACAATTATTATTTTATTTGATCCTCACAACAACTCTATGAAGAAGATACTATTATCATCCCCCTTTTACAGTTAAGGAAACTGAAGCAAACAGAGATTAAATGTCTTTCCCAGCGTCACATAATCAATACCTGTCTGAGAGCACCCTTGAACTCAGAGCTTCCTGATTCTAGGCCCAGCTTTCTATTCACTGGGCCACCAGCTGTCTGTAAGGATATTTATTAACAACTTAACTACAGGACAGGCAATAATTTCAGCATCACTAATATAAATACAAGCACAAAAGAAAGAGGAAATAAGGGTGAGAAGGTGCCTGTGCAGAGACATAGTAAAATCCAGAGAGTCAGTTAGAGATCCAGTGAGGAGGGAAATGACCATTCACAGGGACAGAGACCTATGCCTGGGAGAAAAAGCTGCTGGGATAAATAATGGAGGATGATAACATCTGAAGAGTCAGGAGCACAGCTGGAATCTTAAATGAACAAAATAAAATACATGAGATTGCAAAAGAAGCATTGTACTGAAATAAAGTTACAAAGATATTTAAAAAAAAAAGTTCACAAAAATCCTGAAATCTCTCCATAGATTCCATATTAAGGATTTTTTTGATTTAAGTGAATCTCTGAGAGATGAGTTTAGGCAGTTCTAATTCTCCAATGCATTTATATGCTATTTTATTTGTTAGTACAGTTAGTTATCTATGAGTTATAGCTCTATTCTAGATCATAAGTTACACTAGAATAAGGGTCTTGCTTTGTCTAAGTTTTGAATGGTGCTCAATAAATTTTTATTGAAATTTATCTTAAAGTAACAATGAAAAAGATTAATTTTAAATATTTAATAACTATAACATTATAATATAAATTAATTGTATGGAAAATTAAAACATTTCCAAATAATGAGATAGACTAACAATGCTCTATCTAGGATTTCTAATTTCTGACATAGATCATAACTGGTCAGTAGTGACTTTGAGCAAGTCACTTTACCCTGTTTGCCTCAGTTTGTTCATTTGTAAAAAGAACTGGAGAAGGAAATAGTCAACCCCCCTAGGATCTTGGCCAAGAAACCCTCAGGTCAAAAAGAGTTGGGCACAACTGAAATTACTGAACAGCAATAAAACCGATCAAATTACTTGCCCATGGCCACATAACTTGAGTCCTATGTAAAATGAGGCATTTCTGCCTCTAAACCCTGGTCTCTTCACCAGATCTCAGTTTCTCTTAGGGAGAAGAAAATGAAATTCACAGTATTCTTTGGCATTAATTCTTTAAAGTCATTAAGACGTTATTAAGAAAGTCATCTTATAATGTTTTTAACAAGGTATTATAATATTATGTATTTGTACAATATTTTTTTTTATTTTTCAAAGCAAGTCCTCATCACATTTTTGTACAATATAACTCTTAGAATTCTCCCACTCCTAGTAAAAGATAATTAGGAAGGATCTCATTTTTTTCCTGCCAAAAATATCACTTGCATTAAAGTTTAAAGAAAAAATTCTCTGTTAATGAAATCTGTGCTATAAAACTATGCAGTAGAAGAGTAAGAAATAAGTAAGAGAGTAAGAAGAAACCACCCTAAGAAATAGGGTGGTTTAGTACTATAGAGCTTAGACTAAATAATCCAATAAAAAAGAAAAATATCTTGCTTTCTAAATTAGGACACTCCTCACTCAAGTCTAATTCAGGAGGTCTTAATTTGTGTGTGTGTCATGGATTATTTGCCAGTCTAGTAAAATCTATGGACGCCTTCTTAAATTGATGTTTATAGACATACAAGATAAAATACAAAGGAAAATAAACTTTATTAAAATAGTTATGAAAGTATTTTTGAAGTTCTTTATGAAAAAAATTCAAGTTCATAGATCTCCACAGGGTCTATTGACCATATATTAAGAACCCCTGCTTTAAGTGGAAAATGACAAGGGAAAACTGAAAAGAAAATGCATCGTGTAAGAAGATGATAATGGGAAAAATGAGACAGATATTGGGAATCATTTATTTTGTTATATTTGATACTGGATAGATAACTCATATTTTTATCTCCTTTAATCTGCTGAATGCTGTACAGAGGCTCGTTTTCTGAGTGAGACTGTGATTTTGCAGAGCTCTTCCTCACTAAAATCCAATTTGCTTGCAAGTCAAGAAAGACATCACTCTCCTGATGTCCCTGGTCCTCATTTAGAACAAAGAATGAATAACAATCTATGTCTTTTCACCATGCAAAACAGAACAGAAAAAAGAGAAAAGCAATGATAATTATTACTACCAAAGTTCTGATAGATAAGATAAATGCATGTGAATGTGTTTCAGGGTGGGGCAGAAGGTGACCTGGCTTCCAGGGCAATCATCAAGGGATGTGGGCATTCTCTGAAGCTATGCTGGATAAGGTTTATACTAAATAATCCAACAAAATAGAAAAGTATTTTGCTCACTAAATTAGGACACTCCTCGTTCAATCTTGCAGGGTACCTCAAGCTTCTGGAGAAAATATGACTGGTGCTTAATTTGTCTCCCAAAGCTATCATAGCCTGGGGCCATTCTGCTTGAGATACTACCTGTAACCTTTGCCCACTCTCCCTCAGCAGTCTCATGTTCTTCTGCTTCTGCTATGGATCCCCTAAATTTACTGACAGTGAGTCCAGCGAATTGTCTTAGTTGAACTACAAGGTTGCTTCAAACGGGAATACCTTCCAGATAACTCTAGTGGTTTTTCACCTGAAAGGATTCTTACATCGAGTTAACCGGGGTTCCCAGAATCTGGCCTTGTGGATCCTGGAAAAGTAGTTCATCATGATATCACACAGGCCAGTGTTAAAAGTATTGTTAAGAGATAGAGATTGGGCTAACACAAATAAAAAACAACTATGTATCACTGTGGGATTGGTACCTGTAACATTAACTGTATTTTGCCTTACCATCTCAGTAGTTTCCCCTCTTCTCTCCTATTCTCTATTGCTCAGGCAAAAGATAAAACACCTAGAAAAATAATCCAATGATTTCTAATAACCCCTTATTCTTTTCCCTAACTTCCTAGACTTTGCTTTCTTTGCCCAAAATCTTCTCTAAGGAAGAGTAGAACTGGCTTCTGGAAACATCTATTTTTTTTTCAGTCTTTTAACTTTATTTGATAATATTTCTTCTTCCATTTGGCCCATTTTTATTTTTAGGGAGTTTGCTGCTTGGATAAGTTTTTGTACTTCTTATCAATGAATCCTCTTTTCATTTTTTTCTTTCATTGCTCTCATTCCCTTTCCCTTCCCATTCTTTCATCTTATTCTGGGTTTGTGTCTTGAGTATCCCTGGAACCATTTTATTATAATAATATTATTTTTTGTTTGCTATTCTTTGAGCCTATTTCCTGACTTCAGATCCTATTTTAAGGGCAGGCTCTGTATACTTCTGGAAGGAATGTGTGAGCTGGTTCTACTGCTGTTTTTTTTTTTTTTTAAGACATTGAGTGTTGAATTGTTTTAGGATCTCAAGGACAACTCAAGCTGGAGTCTTGTAAATTTTCAATAATCCCAAAACGGTCTGATCCAAAATAAAGTCTAATTTCTGTCCACCTAGCCTGAACTCTGCAAAGTTCCTGACCTTGGTTTGGGTCTAAGCAACAGGAACAAATCTGTCCCATTTGAATTTCAAGTAGATGGCTGCTAGACTCAGCTTCCATCAATTAAGTTCTGCTGGACTGAGTAATAGAAATGTAGCATCCCCTTTGGTCTAGGATTTGTGCCATAGTTATTACACTGAAAAATGAGCTAGATCTGGAACTGAGACTCCTTTCTGGGAGAGGATGGGGTATGAACCACACAGTTCCTTACTTCTGAGTTCTTTGCTTCTCAGTACAGAGACCAAGGCCAACTGATGCTCCTCCCTGGGGAAAACCATTCCCAGGCTCAGGTCCCCTCCCAAACCAGACCTGGGTTGATGACTTATTACTGGTTAATGAGTAACAGAACTGCCAGTTTGATCTCTCCCTGACCCCTACCTAAAACTATGTCTCTCTATTAGACCTGGAATCTGTTCTTACCCTGAAGTATGGCCTCTCCCTGCACTGGAATGCTTCATGAGGCCCCTTTGTTTCCCAATGCTAAACCTGAGGTGAAAAAAAAGACTTCCATTTTTTCCTTAGATTTCATGATCATCTGGTGCTCTTTCTAAAATTGTTTAGAGCTGTTTTGTGCCTGAACACATCTGAGTGCCCACTGCTTTTTTCCATCTCTCTGCCCAAGAACAAAGCAGTTGAGTTCTGGTCCATCTCCATCTCTCTCATTCCTTCCCCATGGTCAATGTCATATAAGTGGGAGAGGCAGAATTATCTGACCCAGAGAAGGCCTTGTACCTTTTCCTTAGGACCTTTGTCCCTCATACTTGGAAACTGGAAGGTGAGGTTTTCCTACCTTTCCTCTTGACAGATCTCCAGTGTAAGCTGGGGCTACATTTGATTTCGGAGGCAACTCCGAGGATTCGGGGAAGTGTAGTCCAGTAATCTTTTCTCTATTCTGTTCCTGTTATAGAAAAACAGGAGAATAAAGTGCTCCATAACTACATTTGTGTCATCGAAGGTGGCTAATACCTTAACTCTTTCTGTGCCACGTGGGAGCTGTGGAAAGAGAAGTCCAGGCCTGTACTGAGAGGTGTACAGAGGGAGGGCACTGCGGGGCTCTCTGGAGTGTGAATGCCAAAATCAAGAGGGAAAACTTCAGTGTCGGGAGAGAGGAGAACAAGAAGAGAGTCTGAGCTGGGAGAGACAAGCCTGTCTGCAGCGTAGCCCAGGGGAGGCTAAGGGAAAAGGAAGAGGGAAGCAGTGGAGACCCCAGAATCTGGATTTATGCTTGATTTAGTTGCAGCCAGTGCTACTAGGGAATTTAGAGACAGAAGTCTTTTTTTAGAGCAAAAGGAAAAAAATTAGCCCCTTTTTCTTATCATCATCTTAACCCCTAATTGCACTAGCTAGTCCCACTCCCCTGCTTCTCTGGAAGCCAGTTTTAATCTGCCCACAAGCTGGGTGTGGAGTCATTGTCCTTGGGTTTTCCTCCCTTCTGGTCACTCCTGCCCCTCTCCGTCAGTACGTGTCCAATTGACCCAGTTATTTGACAGTGGGATCCCACTCCTGTTTCAGGCTGCCTTATTTTCTATGACGTCAAAATATTTTTAAAATAAATTTTGATTTATATCTTTTATTTATATGTTGCCTGTATTTTCCAATATGCTCCCTCTTTTCCCTCCCAGAAAGCTTTACTTACTATGAATTTTTTTCCCTTCAAGTAACTTTTATTCTCCTTTTATTAATTTTATAATTATAAATTTTTTTGACAGTACATATGAATTTTTTTAAAAAGGAAGAATGGGGATATAGTTCAGTAAAATGGTCATTATATGTAGTATTAGCCTTCCACTTAAAAAAAAAAACAACAAAAACGAGAATACTTTCTGGAAGCTCTTCTACGGGTCCAAGCTTGGTTGTTATAATTTGGGAGCAATTGTTTTGATCTTTGGGAGATTGTTCTTTGGATTTACATTTTTGTAATCAATGTGTATGTAAACTGCCCTTCTCTGAGCATGCCCAGTTCTAAAGCGCAGATTCCCTTAAGGGGTCTTTTGAGCATGAGTCATTTGCCCCATATGGAGTCTGCTGTGTCGCCTTTCTTGTGGGGGGATGAAGCTTTCTCCTTTAGAACTGGTGAGAAAGAGCCGTTCACTTATTTTTCTATCCAATATGGACTCCATGAAGCCGACTGTGGGGGAAGGAACCTTCTGCTCTTTCTCTTTCACATGCCTTTGAGAAATGGGCTTGGGGGTGTTGTTTCTGCTTAGTATTGTTATGGTGGCCAAGGTGATCCCCACAGGATCCCCAAGCTCCCGCCGCCAAAACGCCCCGCCCTCACAATACTCCTTTTTGGCTTTCTCCAGGCCTATTTGTTCTCCCCTGGACATGGGCGCCTTTAACTCTCTCTCGCCTTGGGATTGGCTGAGGCGTTGAGAGAGTTTCACCAATCACCTTGATTTTCTAAAACATCTGAGTCGGAAGGGCCAATGGGCATCAAGATTACTGTTTCTCGGATGCGAGTTTAAACTGTTGGCGCTGGCGTCTGCTGGTGGTGGAGGGAAGAGCAGTTGATGGCATCGCTTTTATAGAAGTCGCTGTGTACCTCGGAGTTTTTCGTTTTGTTTGTTTCTGTATATATTTTATTTCCTTTTGCATCTCTGGTCTTAAGGAGCATCAGAGAGCGTGAAGTGTCGGGGTCATGTCCTCATCGGCTCTGACACTGAGGTGACCTTGCGGCCTCCTTCCTTCTCTATCCATCCACATTCCCTATAAAGCTTTCTTTCCCGAAGTCCTTGTGGCCCGTATCTGTGACCCCCGGGATTCTTTGGATCAGTCTTTCCTTGACCCCTCAATATTCCATAGTCCTCTGCCCCAGCTGTGACCCCTCTCAGCCTCCCGGTGACCTTTCGACCCTTGCTTGCTGCCACCGCCCTCACCCTCCATTTTTGCTGATTACCACTAGGCTCTAGGCCCTTCTCTGTGACTCATCTCCCGACCCTGAAGATCTTGTCCCTTCCAACAAGCCACGAGAGATTGTTGCACATGATGGATTTTATCATTGCTTATGAAACAATATAGTATTTTTAAAAATTACTTTTACTTACCCAGTCCTTTATTCCATATCCTGTTCAATCCACCCGACACTATTTCATATATTTTCAGCTTCCTCTATTAATCAAGACAATTATACTTTAATGCACATCAGAAAAGAGAACAGTTGTGCCTTTTTTTTTTTCTGAAGCAATTGGGGTTAAGTGACTTGCCCAGGGTCACACAGCTAGGAAGTGTTAAGTGTCTGAGGCCAGATTTGAACTCGGGTCCTCCTGAATTCAAGGCTGGTGCTCTATCCACTGCACTACCTAGCTGCCCCAGTTGTGCTATATCTTGATTAGCCCTTTTTACTCCACTTAAGTTTTCCCCTTTCTTTGCATTCTCCAAGTACATCTGATTTTACAAGTCCTTTCATTCCCCCATCCCATTTTAGAGTTATTTTCTTGAAAGAAAATTAATGAATGCTTATCAAAAATGTTGATGTTTAGATTTTAGCTTATAGTATAACCTGTATCAGTAACTAATTTGGAGAGATCTTTTTTGGAAAATAGTTGTGGGACAGAAGAGGGATGGAGGAAGTGGTATAGTTTTGTTTTAGAAATTTTGATAAAATTTTATTTTCTAATCGAAAAATGGTTTGATATGTGTATTATTGATCACTCTATATCCTTTCCTAAAGATGGGTGCAAGGATTTCCCAAGCAGAATATTGATTTTATCAACAACAGCACCATTTGCTATACTTGTGGAAATTACTTAATTTTTGTTAACATTAAAAATGAGAAAAGATATCTTCTACAGTGTATGAGTGGAAAAGTGGGTGCTCTGGCAACTAACATTCCCTTTCAAGTGGTGGCTTTTTCAGATCGGAAGCTTAAACCCAGTATCTACATATACAACTTTCCTGAGTTGAACCGAAAGGCAAAATTCAAAGGTATTTCTTTATTGTTTTAAATTACAATAGCACATATTTTTAGTTCTGAATAAGAAAACTTTACAAAAATATGTACTTGGAAATTGGATGAAAGTAAGAATTAGTGGAGTTGGAGAGCTAAATCAGAATTAAGTTAAATCAAAGTTTTTCTTCAATGTATTAATTTTTCTATTAAGATCAAATTTAGGGTGAATAATTAGAATAAGCTGCTGTTTATGTAGATGTACAAAACTATTGATAAAAAGTAATGGCTTACAAGTATGATGGCTATAAATTCAGCTACTAGAGGTTAGGGTTAGATCTCTTTAGTTTAGGAGTTCTGAATTATATCGGACTAAGCTGATCGCCTGTCCTAAATAAGTTCATTATGAAGATGCTCGAATCTGCAGGAATGTGTGGTCACCAAGTTGTATAAGTGGAAAATGGCCCATATCTGAAATGGAACACGATTAAACTCTAATGCTAAAGGGAATAGTAGATAAAAATATCATGAATATTAACTCAATTACTTGATTTTTGAGTATATTTTTTTATTTTTCTTTTTAAAATCAAACTTTATTTTTTCAATTTACAAGCAATTATTTTCTGGCACTCCCTGCCCTTGAGGGGAAAAATTAAAACCAAACCTTTGTAAGAAAAATGCATAGACAAGCAAAACAAATTTTGAAATTACACTGTGCCAGAAGAAATTTCTATGGACTCTCTATAAGATTAAGCAAAGTAATGTGATAAAAAGTTTCAAAATGCAAAAGAAGGTAAATTTTTCCTATTTTCTGTGTATGGGCTGTAGGTAAGCAACCTCAATTAAAAAGACATGGCAGAGGCAAATGACTGAAACTGCTCCTTTCTTCACTCCCATATTTCACTTGTATTACCTTGCCGTGTTAGATGCTCACTACTTTCAGAAAAGTTAAGTGAGTTTTACATAAAAGGCAGTTTTTAAATTTTAAAATTGTTACAATGTAACTTAATTTATTTGTTGATAAACTATTCAATGGGGCATCTAGGTGGTGCAATAGAGCACCTGAGCTGTCTAGAAGACTCATTTTCCTGAGTTCAGTTCTGTCCTCAGACACTTAATGAATTGGAGAAAGAAATGACAAACCACTTTAGTCTTTTTCTCAGGAAAACTCCAAATGGGGTCATGAAAAACAAGATATAACTGAATAAGAGTAAAGATACCTAAACCCACATATACACATAGCTCTGTAAGAAAAGGTAATGATAAACAGGAGGGAAAAGAGAAAGGCAGGTACTGACAGACACATATGTAAAATGAGGGGACAAAGGCCATGAAGTCCAGAGATAGAAATGTAGAAACACACAAAAGAGGAGATAATGACTCAGAGAAAAATAGGCGCATACAGACCTTATCCATGATGTGGCTTTTTGGGGTATTTTTGTTAATACTTTTGAAGTCAATTATTTTACATTTACATCAGCATAGATGGACATTATAGATGTAGAGCAGGAAAAGGAGAAAGGGAAAAAGGAATAAACGTTAAGTGTCTACTATGTATCAAATACTGTTAAGTACTTTACAAATATCTCATTTGATGGGGACTATCAATGTCTTCTAGTCTTTAACACCTCATTTTTCAGATGAAAACCTCATCTGAAGTTCTGATTAAGATCCTTGCCTTTGTTCAAACCTTGTGTGTGTCAGTGTTGGAAATGAAACCAAGAGTTTGCAGATTCCAAATCCAATATACTACCTCATGAGTACTTTGTACTTGTCTTGAAGGTAGTAGAAAATTAAGCTGAAGGTTAAATATGGGCCGAGAGACTGGTGATTATATATTCCATATGTAAAGGTACCTCAGGAAATAAGCTAAAAAAATTTAAGTTAAATATAAGTTCATTAGAAATTTATCAGTGATATTTGTGAGTGGTTTCCGTATTGATTAAAAGTTCTGAAATCATCATATATAAAGGACTAATTCTGCAGTGAAAACTAGAAAATAAGATTTTTTTAAAAAAATCTCTAGGATCTAGTGTCCATAATGTTTTAACAGTTTTACACAGAATGAATAAATGGTAAAAACTTAAGGAATATATTAGAAGACAAAGCAACTAGAAAAAAGAAATTAAGTCTTATCAGTGGTTAATTTGAAGACTGATAACTAAAATGTAATTTTATGCATTAGGTCATGCTCAGCTGGATTATACTTTACTTGAATTTAGTTATTGTGGTACATACATGGCTAGTTATTCTGCAATTCCAGATTATGAACTAATACTTTGGTAAGTTTCAGCATTTATATATTTATTGTTAGTAAAGGGAAACTTAATATGTAAATATTTTAATATCTTTCATTTAAGATTAAATATATTTCTAAAGTTTATCATTCATTAGAAGATAGTTCAATTTAAGCTCATTGTCAAAAATGTTTCAAGCTATAATTTAGAGAATGAAACATATTAATCTAAGTTTTAAAAGCCATCTATGTGGACTTGATTTTTTAGATGGGATTTTAAAATTATTTTCTTTGAACATTGCTATTGAAGGGACATGAGACATTTGGTGTCATTGATGAGACATCATTAAGCATCAGTTGAATGTCAAAGTTTACATTTTCTATTTTTTTTCCTGAGGCAATTGGGATTAAGTGACTTGCCCAGGGTCACACAGATAGGAAGTGTTAAATGTCTGAGGTCAAATTTGAACTCAGGTCTTCCTGACTTAAGGGCTGGTGTTCTATCCACTACACCACCTAGCTGCCCCAACACCATCCAGCTGCCCCTGCGCCACCTAAGCTACCCCTACATTTTCTATAGGAAGGGAATGAGATATGTGAGGAGGGGAGGATGATAAAAGAGGGGCATATTGGGGGAAGGAGTGACCAGTACCAAAAACGCTTCTGATGAGGGACAAGGTGAAAGGAGAGAATAAATGAGAGGAAATACAGTTAAAACAGTAATTATAAAAATAATTTTGAATCAAATTTCTCTGATAAGGCCTAATTTCTCAAACATAGAGGGAACTGAGTCAAATTTATAAAAAAAAAAAGAGCCATATTTCAATTGATAAATGATAAATGTTCTGTGCCCAAAGGATTATAAATTCATGCTTATTCTTTGACCTAAAAATACCACTAGTTAGTATGAATATCAAAAATGAATTAAAAAAAGGAAAATTACCTATATGTACAAAAATATTCACAGCAGCTCTCAGGGCAAAAAAAAAAAAAAAAGGAAATTGAGGGGATGCCCATCAATGCCCATCAAATGGCTCAATAAACTGTGGTGTGTGTATGTGTGTGATGGAATATTATTGTTTTATAGGAAATGATGAGCAGGATGCTTTCAAGAAGAAAATAAAGCCTAGAAAGTCCTCTATGAACACAAGCAAAGTGAAATGTATTTTCTTGTTTTGAATGTAACGGGGGAAATATTAAATAAAACAAAACACAACAGCAACAGAATTTACATTTTCTGTTTGAGAGTGATAGAAATGTTATCATGGATAAACACTAAACCCTACTAAATAGATCATATTGTGCTGAAATCTGGGAATAACAAAAATGTGTAAAATAGTCTCTAATTCCAAGGATACAATTTATTGGAGAGATGGCACACATTTAAAAAGATGCATTGGTTAAAATCAACAGACTCTTCTTGTCTTCTAAATAAAATATTAACAATAAATATTAACATATTTGAAAGCAAACCTTAGTAAGATTTAGTATACAAGAAAACTTGAAGTATCATCTTTGTATCAACTGCAGCAAAGTCTTACATAGTAAGTGTTCAATATAATTTGTTGAATGAAGAAGAGAAAATATTCTGATGAACTGATAAAAATAAATGAAAGGTCAATTAAAACCAACTAGTATCTTGTCATAATGGAGTGATCTTATATAAATATACAATATTTATATTCACATTATTAAACATATTAGGAAATTATTCTGTTTCTGCAACATTTTGTTATCAATCATTGGGTTTTTTGTGTTGCTAATTTATGATATATAGTAGCAATAGAAATAGTTTTATGGATTAACTTAATTAGCCCTTATACATTTTAAATGTCATTTTGGTGTTCATGTAGAATAAATTTGTTTAATATATTCATAATTCTTTAAAATTTATTCTTACAATCAGTCCTAACATATATTTCATATATTATTTGATAAATTTTCCATAAAACTCTAGTGGAATTGTATTTCACAAAAAAATGTTTTTCTTTTATAAGGAACTGGGATAAAAGGATTATTTTGTGTAGCAGTTTACAACCAGGTGTGGAAGTTAGCCAGATGACTTTTAATCCCATGAACTGGCAACAAATGTGTTTGTCCAGTGCAAGTGCTTTAACTATATGGAATATTGAAAAAAGTGACAAGGCTTATTATCTCAAGCCAAAGTAAGTAACATTAAAATGTGGAAATAACATTTATTTGTATCCCTTCTCAGTGAACTAATCATTCTAAATTACTTTTAAATAATTTTCTGAGCTTAGTTTTTATTCATACAAACTTAAGAATTACAATTTGTATAAGAATATAAATCTTAAACATGTAATTAAAATAATACAAGATGCACATTTACCTATTGTCTGATAGTTTTAATTTTTATTACACAAAAATAATAACCAAAAATATTGTCAATGTTATAGGCTTGTTTTGGTATACAAAGTTTCTTAAACTTTGGTGCCATTGATGATATTACTACTCATTATTCTTTTTCAATCACTAATTCAGGCCCATATTTTGTTTTATACCAGCTACATGTAAAAATCCTGTTTCTCAGAAAAAGTTATTTTAAAAAATTTGTATCACTTGATAGATCAGAGGACTAATTTCACTTGTAACGAAAATCTAAAATGTTCAGATTATTTCTTTCCAGTAATGACTAGCCTATTTACTATACTTAGAGAAATGGAGGAAAATCAGATGTATCTTTTTTCCCTGTAAATGACTTCTGCATCCATTTATATTTAGAAATATTTAGATTTTTAAAATAAAATTAGAATTGGTTCTTTAGATTGAGCAAATGATTAATAAACAGGTCTATTTGTTTTTGTAGGGCAGGCATTTGAAAAATTGTTAAAATATAATCAAAATGTTATTTTGTAAAATTATCCATAGTTCAAGCTTTTTGGTAAATATGGTTTCTTTATTTTTCTAGATCAAAAGATCAGTTTGAACATTTTTCATTGATTATTCAATTTTCCAGAAATATTAATCAATTTGCAAATTCAGGAGGAAATTTACTATAAAACAAATTTATTTAATCTTTATTACCATCTCTAAGAAAAATTCAGTTTCTTCTTTTAGCTGAAACATCCTTTCATCTACTTTCACTATATTTATAGCAATAATAGGTGTGCTACTATTTCAAAGTCCGATTCTTTTTGTACAGCAAAATAACTGGACATGTTTACATATGTTGTATTTAATTTATACTTTAACAGATGTAACATGTATTGATCAACCTGCCATCTGGGGAAGGAGGTGGGGGAAAGGAGGGGGAAAATTGGAACAAAAGGCTTGGGCAATTGTCAGTGCTGTAAAATTACCCATGCATATATCTTGTAAATAAGAAGCTATATAAAAAAAATAGGTGTGCTATAGTCTACTTCCATAGTTTATGTATTTTTACAAGGAGCCTTCCTTTTAATGGACTTCTAAAAATTCTATTTTCATTAATATCTTTTGTCTTTACAGCACATTCATTTCCAATATATCTCTCTTTCATTGGAAAATGCTTTTTGAATTTGGTGTCAGAGTTTCTGAGTTCAGTTGCTACCTTATATTATTTAATATCTATAAAATCTTGGACATATCATGACTTCTCTGGTCCCTAATTTTCTCATCTTTAAAATGAAATTTTGGATCAAATTAAATGACATTTGAACTCCCCTTTAGTTCTAAATATTTAACTCTATATTGTAAAATATCATGTTGGTAGGGCTCCCTCCATCTAAATTTTTTCCTTATGATTTCCAATGAGATTGCCCAAATTTTGTGCACTTAAGATAAAAATTTTATTGTTTTTTGTTTATTGTTTTATTTGTTTATTTTTATTGTATACTAATTCTATAAAGTAATCCTTTGGTAGATTGATATGTAACTAAGTCTATTAATTTAGGTAGTATTATCATTTTGGTTGTACTGATATGACTTGAGTAGTTACTATCTATTCAGTTAGTTAAATCTTCCTTTATTTTTGTAAAATATTTTGGGGTATAAAAATAATTCCTGTGTGTGTTTATAGATGAAATCCCTGAAATTGCATACATTCTGCAGTAATTTTGAGTAAAATTTCTTTTTCTATTTGTTTCTACTGTTTTGTTAGTATATAGAAAGGTTAATGATTTTTGTGGCTTTATTTTATATCTTGCTATTTTATTGAAGTTATTGTTTCAGCTCACATTTTGGTGGCATTTCTGGGGTCTTCTAAAAGTAGAAGGGCAGTGTGGATGGAATGCTGAAGTTGAATGAAAAAGAAATGAGTTTTAACTCCTTCCTCGGATATTTTACTAGCTGTGTATGACTCTGGCCATGTTACTGTACCTCTATCAGTCTTAATTTCCTTAACTGTAAATTGGGGATAATTATACCTACTTCGAAGGACTGTTTTGAGGATCAAATGAAATAATACATAAAGCACTTAGCAAATCTTAAGGCACTATATAAATAGTATGTAATATATAAATCTAATGGAGACAAAACAAGACACAAAAGAAAGCAGGAAAAGAGAAAGGAGACAGGGTGTACCTAGTACCAAGGGCATCTTGTTCTATGGAGTTGAAACCAAACAGAACAGCAGTTGCACAGAAGAGGGATCCTCTGTCTCTATTAGATTTTAAGTTTCTTGAGAGGAGAAGCTATCTTTTTTTTTTGAGAAGCTATCTTTTTATTCTTTTTCACTTAAGTTTTTTTTCAAATTATATATTATATAAATTATATATATTTGTAAGATTTTGAATTGCAATTTTTCCCTCTTTCCCTTCCATTCCCTCTCTCCAAGACAACAAGTAATTGGATATAGGTGCTACATGTACAATCATGTTAAATGTATTTCCATATTAGTCATGTCATGAGAGAAAAATCAGAACAAAAGTGAAAAACTACAAGAAAGAAAAAAAGTAAAAAAATGAGCTTCACTATGCATTAAGACTCCATAGCTCTTTCTAAGGATGTATCTAGAATTTTTCATCATGGGTTTTTTGAAATTGTTTTGGATCTCTGTATTGCTGAGAAGAGCTAAGTGTACAATGTTGCTATTACTATATCATGTTCTCCTACTTCTGTTCACTTCACTCAACATCAGTTTATGTAAGCCTTTCCAGACTTTTCTGTAATCTTCCTACTCATCATTTCTTAAAACATAATAGCATTCCATTATATTCATACACCACAATTTGTTTAGCCAATCCCCAATTGATGGTAATCGTCTCAATTTCCATTTTTTTGCCACTATAAAAATGCTATAAATATTTTTATTCATGTGAGTCCTTTTCCTTTTTTTTTTTTTTTTTTTTTTTTAATAATTTTTGGGATACAAACTTTGTAGTGATACTGCTGGGTCAAAGAGTACCCACAGCTTTTTATAGCCTTTTGAACATACTTCCAAATTGCTCTCCAGAATGGTTGGATCAGTTCACAATTCGGCAAAAAAAATGTATTGGTGTTCTAGTTTTCTCACATTTTCTTCATCATTTATCATTTTCCTTTTCTGTCAAATTAGCCAATCTGATAGATGTGAGCTGATACCTCAGAATTGTTTTATGTTGCATTGTTTTATGTTGCATTTCTCTAATCAGTAGTGATTTAGAGCTTTTTTTTTTTTCTTATAGCTTTACCTTTTTTCATCTGAAAACTACCTGTTAATACTCTTTGGCCATTTACCAATTGAGGAATGACTTATATTCTTATAAATTTGATTCAGTCCTCTATATTTAAGAAATGAGACTGTTAAGATTACAAGGTGATAACTCAGGTTGTCTGGGCAATTCTCTAGCTCAGAATTCACACCTTTGATTCAGGCCTTTAAGGGGAGTTTACACCTTTGGACTTCTGAAGAGGAGTTTGCACATTTAGAGGAGTTTACACCTTTAAAAGGAGCAAGTTCATTGGCTGTGGGAGTTCTATTCTCTGGAGGATAAAAGAGGCAACATTGGGCCTGGAGAAGAGTCTAGGCTGGGAGATTGAATTGAGATGGCAGTCTGCAAGGATAACTTAGAAAGACTTCTGGGGGAGAGTTTACATGTTTAAAAGAGTTTGCACCTTTAAGAGGAGCAAGTTCATTGGTTGAAGTATTTCCCACAGGCCACTTTGAGTTCTTACTAGCCCAGTGTCTGCTAGGATAAAAGAGGAGGGCAGTCGGGCAAGGAGAGAGGCTAGTCTGGAAGGAGAGAGTCTGGCTGGAGGCTCCAGAAGCTTCCCAAGAAACCTGCTCACAGAGGAAAAGATTTTACAGAAAAGAGATCTCCTCCCAGAGAAGGATTATAATTGAAGAGACAACAGGACCTTTACATGAGACTATTATCAGAAATACTGGTTGTAAAAATTATTTCCCAGCTTTCTATTTTCTAATCTTCTTTGCATTGATTTTGTTTGTACAAATACTTTTTAATTTTATGTACTCAAAATTATTTATTTTGCTTTTCATAATGTTCTCTATTTGGTCACAAATTCTTTTTTTCTCCAAAGATGTTACAGTTAACTATTCCTCATTTATTTATGATATTACTCTTTATGTCTAAAACATATAACATTTATTTTATCTTGATATAGAGTGTGAGATGTTATATTATTTTCCAGTTTTCCCAGAAGTTTTTGCCAGATAGTGAGTTCCTGTGATAGAGTCTGTAGTATTTGGGTTTATCAGATAGTAGATTACTTCGGTGTCTTGGATACCTAATTTATTCCCCTAATTCATCACTGTATTTTTTAGCTAGTATGAAATAGTTTTAATGATTGCTGCTTTATAATACTAGTTTTAGATCAGGTATGTTTAGGTTACCTTCCTTTACATATTTTCCTATTAATTGTCTTTATATTCTTAATCTTTTGTTTCTCCAGATGACTTATTATTTTTTCTTGTTCTGTAAAATAATTTTTGGTAGTTTGTTTGGCATGGCACTGAGTAAGTAAATTAATTTAGGTAGAATTGTCATTTTTATTATATTAGCTTGGCTTACCCATGAGCACTTGATATTTTTCCAATTATTTATTTGTGTGAAAAGTGTTTTTAATCACATTCATATAGTTCCAAGACTTGTCTTGGCAAATAGAATCCCAAATATTTTATATTTTCTACAATTATTTTAAATGGAATTTATTTATCTCTTGTTATTGGGTTTTGTTGGCAATATATAGAAATGCTGATGATTTATGTAGGTTTATTTTATATCCTACAACTTCGCTAACATTTTTAATTAGATCAAGTAGTTTTTTCATTGATCCTCTAGGAGTGTCTAAGTATATTATCATATTGTCTAAAAGAGTGATAATTTTGTTTCCTCATTGCCGATTCTAATTTCTCCAATTTCTTTTTTTCCCTTATTATTAAAGCTAACATTTCTAGAACAATATTGAATAATAATGGTCATAATAAGCATCCTTGTTTCACCCTTGAATTTATTGGGAATACTTCTAGCTTATTCCCATTATATGTAATGCTTGCTGGTGGTTTCAGATACTGCTTATCATTTTAAGGAAAACTCCTATCCTCTCTTTGTAATAGAAATGGAAGCTCTATTTTGGCAAAAGCTTTTTCAGCATCTATTGAAATAATTGTGATTTTTGTTTTGTTACTAATATAGTAAATTATGCTGATGGTTTTCCTAATATTGAACTAATTGTGCATTCCTGATATAAATCTCATCTGGCCATAATGTATTATCTAGATGATAAATTATTATAATCTTTTTGCTAATATTTTATTTAAATTTTTACATCAGTATTCATTAGGGAAATTAGTATATTGTTTTCTTTCTTTGTTTTGGCACTTCCTGGTTTAGGTATCAGCAGCATATTTGTGTCATAAAAGAATCTGGGAGAACTCTACCTATTCCAGTTTTATATAATATTGGAATTAATTGCTCTTTAAATGTTTGGTAGAATTCACTTAGTAAATCCATCTTCTCCTGGAGATGTTTTCTTAGGGAGTTCACTAATAGTGTGTTTAAATTCCTTTATCTAAAATAGTATTAAGTATTTTATTTCCTCTTATGTTAATCTGAGCTATTTATATATATATATTTTAAATGTTCATCCATTTCACTTAGATCTTCAGATTTATTAGCATACCTCTAGGCAGAAAATCTCCTTATTATTACTTTAATTTCCTCTTCATTGATGGTAAATTCATTCTTTTTCATTTTTGATACTGATAATTTCGTTTTTCTTCATTCTTTTTTAAACAAGTTAACCAAAGATTTACTTATTTTGTTGGTTTTTTTCCATAAAACCAACTTTTATTAGTTCAATAGTTTTCTCACTTTCAATTTTATTAATCTTTCCTTTGATTTTCAGAATTTCTAATTTGGTATTTAATTGGGGATTTTTAATTTGTCCTTTTTCTATTATTCTTTGTTGCATGCCAATTCATTGATCTCCTTTTTCTCTATTTTATTCATGTAAACATTAACAGATATAAAATTTCTCCTAAGAACCGCTTTGGCTGCATCCCATATATCCCATATATGTTATCTCATTATTGAATCCTCTTTGATGAAATTATTGATTATGTCTGTGATTTGTTGTTTGACCCACTCGTTCTTTAGGATTAGATTATTTAGTTTCCAATTAATTTTACATGTCTTTTTATCACGTGTAATTTTTATTGCATCATGATTTCTGCCTTTGTGCATTTCATTGTGAGGGTTTTATGTCTTAATACATAGTCACTTTTCATGTAGGCAACACACTGCTGAGAAAAAATATATATATTTCTCTCTATCTCCATTCCAATTTTCTCCAGAGGTGTATCATAGCTATTTTTTCCCCTAAAATTCTATTCACCTCTTTAACTTCTTTCTTGTTTATTATCTGGTTAGCTTTATCTAGTTCTAAGAGGGGAAGGTTGAGGTTCCTCAATGCTATAGTTTTACTATTTCTTCCTATAACTCACTTAACTTCTCCTAAGAATTTGCATACTATACTTCTTAGTGAATATATGTTTAGTATTATTATTACTTCATTGTCTATGGTACTTTTTTATCAAGATCTAGTTTCCTTTCTAGACTCTTTGAATTAGATCTGTTTTTGTTTTTGCCTTGTCTGACATCAGGATTGCTACCCCTGATTTTTACTTCAGCTGAAGCATATTATATTCTGCTCCAGCCTTTTATTATGTATATATACCTGTGCTAAAAATGGGTTTCTTGTAAACAACATATTGCAGGATTTTGTTTTTTCCTCTATCTGTGTCTGTTTTTTGAAGGGTTCATCCTATTCACATTTACAGATATGATTATTAAATGATTATTAACTATATTTCCCTCAATTCCATTTTCCTCCTGTTTTACTTTTCTCTTTCCTTTCACTCTTTCCCCTCCACACCAGTGTTTTGCTTCTAATTAGGCTTTCTGTAAGCTGCCCTGCCTTCTATCAGAACCCACCTTTCCTTTTCTTTTCCTTCCCCTCCCCCCATTTTCTTATAGTAAAAGATAAATTTCTATACTCAACTGTTTGTTATTTCATCTTTGAGCCAAATCCATTGAAAATAAGGTTTGCACCCTCCCATTTCCTCCCTACTGTAGTGGGGTTTTTATGCTTTTTCATATGATGTAATTTATTCTGTTCTTCTTTCCCCTTTCTTCTTCTCCCAGTATAATCTTTTTTTCACCCCTTAATTTTTGACTTATACCTACATCCACTGTCTATGTATACTCTTTTCTAACTGTCCTAACAGAGCTATAGCTCTCAATAGTTTAAAAGTATCATCTTTCCATGTAGGGATGTAAAAAGCTTAATCTTATTGAATAACTTATTATTTTTTGTTTGCATTTTTATACTTCTCTTAAGTCTTGTACTTGAAAATCATGTTTTCTGTTTAGCTCTATCTAGTCTTTTCATCAGCAAAGTTTGAAAGTTCTTTATTTCATTGCATATCCATCTTTTCTCCTGAAGGATTATGCTCATTTTAGCTGAGTAGTTGATTCTTGGTTTTAATCCAAATTTCTTTGCATTCAAAAATACCATATTCCAAGTCCTCTGATTCTTTAATATAGAAGCTGCTAAATCTTGTGTGTTGTCTTGAATGTGGATACATGGTATTTGAGTTGTTTCTTTTTGGCTGCTTGCAGTATTTTCTCTTTAACCTGATAATTCTGGAATTTAACTATTTGAAGTTTTCGTTTTGGGATCTCTTTCAGAAAATAGATTCTTTCAGTGACTATTTTACCCTCTGATTATAGAATATCAGGGCAATTTTCCTTGAAAATTTGTTGAAAAATACTATTCGGACTTTTTTAAAAAATCATGATTTTCAGATATTCCAATAATTTTAAAAGTATCTCTCCTGCATCCATTTCCCCCATCAGTTGTTTTTCCAATGAGGTATTTTTAAAAAAAATTTTTCTTACATTTTTTTCATTCTTTTGATTTTGTTTGCTTCTTAATGTCTCATAGAGTCATTAGTTTCCACTTGCCCAATTCTAATTTTTAAGGAATTATTTTGTTAAATGAGCTTTTTGGATTTCCTTTGCCTTTTCACCAATTCTACTTTTAAAGAAGTTGTTTCTTCTTGGTTCCCCTCCCCCCATTTTGATCAATTCTGTTTTTTATAGAGTTGTTTTCTTCAGTCAATTTTTGTGCTTTTGTTTTCCAAGCTGTTGATTCTTTTTTTCCCATAATTTTCCTGCATAACTCTCATTTATTTCCCCAATTTTTATCCACCTCTTTTACTTGATTTTTAAAATCCTCTTTGAGATCTTCCAAGTAGACTTTTGGATCTTAAGCCTGAGTCATATTCCCCTTTGAGGTTTCATGTGTAGGCATTTTGACACTGTAGATCTGAGTTTGTTTTGATCTTTCCTGTAACCATAGCAGTTTTCTATGGTCAAGGCTTCTTTTTTTTGGCTCAATTTTTAAAGCTGAATTACAGGGGGCACAAAATATTCTTTTGCTGGGGAGCCATGGGTTTGGTCCCTGGCTTTCTGTGCTGGGACCTCAAGTGCTGGTGACTTGCGCACTGCACTGGGGTTGCCTGGCTTCTTGTATTCTCATATCTATTATGCCAGACGCTATTTGTGTTGAACCTGGAGGCTTACAAATGTTCTGCCACTATCCTGCTGAGCCAGGACTGTGAGGCTTTGGTTGCTGATTTGTGCTATGGCTAAGAGCTTTCCACTGACTTGCCCAGACACAGTCTTGTGTTCCTTTTTATCAAGTGAGATAGACCTTTCCTGAAGACCTTTTAAGTTATAATAAGCTAGGGGCAGCTAGCTGGTGCAGTGGATACAGTGCTGGTCCTGAAGTCAGGAGAACCTGAGTTCAAATGTGACCTTAGATATTTAATACTTCCTAAGTGTGTGACCCTGGGCAAGGTCACTTAACTCCAATTTGCCTCAGGAAAAAAAAAAGTTATATTAATCTAAAAAATTGTTTCATTTAGTCTTTTTGTGGATTCTGTTGCTCCAGAATATGTTCAGAGGTTTATTTTAACATTATATCTGAGGGAAACTGGGGAGACTTCAGGCAACTTCCTGGCTTCTTTTTACTATCTTGGCTCTGCCCAGGATTGTCTTTTTAGAAAAATTAATTTTACCCCTAAGGGTTAGTACAATGCCTGATACAATAAATGTTTATGAAATTGTATTGGATTCAGGGTTAGCATTCAGCACAGTGTGATTGGTGAAAAAACAAATATAATTTTGCAACTGGTAGAGATATTTAGGGCTATCCATATAGGAAATCATAAAGCACATACATTGTTGTTTCATCATTCAGTGGCTTACTTATAGAAAGGAATAAAGAAGACCAAAGAGGAAAAGACTTAATTGAATTTTGTTTTCAAAAACTTTGAGTGGATTAGCATTCTCTCATGAAAACATCACTTTCAAGGAAAACAAATCTAGGATTTCATAGCATTAAAGAGAGAGACATCTTATCCCCAAGGCATTTTTTAATCTTTGAATGAAATGTTAAAACAGGCATAGACTTTCATCATCTCTCATTTTTTTTAGACATATCCAGATTCTATTATTTTTATTGTATAAATTGTTTTCTTGGTTCTCACTTCACTCTGCATTAGATTGTACAAGAGTTCTGAAGTTTTTCTGAAAGATCACCTTTATAATTTCTCATAGAATAGTGGTATTCTATCACATTAATGTAATGTAACCATAGCTTGTTCAGCCTAATTGATGGATACCCCCCTCTTGAAGTTTGTTTTGTTTTGCAAATGCTATTTCAGAATCTTGAGAAAAGCTGAAATAATTATTGAGAAGTTCTAAGCAGTTTAGAAATCAACTTTGTTAGTCATTTCTAAATTGCAAATTTAAAATGATATTCTGATAAAATTTAAGTCTTTATCAGTATATCAGTAGATATATTAGTCAATTTAATAAAGGCTGTCTATTACTTCTCTTATGTCTTCAAAATCTCTAATTCATAACTCTTATTTATAGATTCTTTTATAATTTACATGGAAACTAGACAAAAATGTATTTTATTGTTTTTTAATAAAAAAATAGCCTATATGTGATTGTTTTCCATTAACTTAGCTTAATGTAATGGTTCTTTCTGTTTCTTTAGGTCAGTAAACCTACCTGCAGAAGATGGAACATATATTTGTGAACCAGATGGAATGTTCACTTACACAGAGGTTAAAGATACTGTCTATGGACCTGAGTTACTACTTTCTTCCATTGCTGGGCTAGTTGGTGTAGAAGCAGAAACATTCAAGGTAATTACAACTATATTCATGATTATCTAGCCCATGCTATATTGTATTTGGCTTGGCAGAATTATGTTTGTCTTAGAAGTTGGGATGTAAGGATATGGTCATTCATAGAAGATTACTAAAGCATGGAAAATTACTATTAGCATTTAAATATAACTCTTTACATGCAATTTAATTCCACAAATATTTGTAAAGCATATATAAAACATAAAGAGTAGTGTGCTAGGAAGAGAGAGAAATAAGATATGATCTCTGTCTTCATAGAACTTTTACATATGCATATATATATATATATGTACACATATATATATTCACAAACACACATTTCTGACCAACTATTATTTTTACCAGATTATTCTATCAAATAGTCATAATAATTCTACACTAGGATTATTGTGAGGCTCATGTTAACTGATAGATGCAAAAAATGCTTTGAATATCAAAAAACCAAATAAATTAAGTTTAAAAAATAATTTGAGATATGGCAATATAGCCTATGCTTTAAGATCAGAAGGACCTCCCTCCTTGGAGATTTTCAAGCAGACAGATTCAAGCAGATTCAAGCAGAGGAATACTCAATTCTCAAGGTTTTTTTGTGATAGAGATTCTTTTTGTGAATGGGTTGGCCTTGATGGTTGATGAGGTATCTTTCTACTTTCAAATTTTCTGGAAAATTGAATCCAAGAAACTTCATTTATGTATAATCCATATATAATATTGGACAAGTTTTTCACTTCTTGAAAGAATAATACACTTTTGTAATTACAATATGGTTATAATAAATATGATCTTAACCTTAAGATAACTACATTCTTTTCTTCTTTCTCCTTAAAAAGAAGACTTACTAACTAGAATTATTTTATTATATTGCTCATCTGATAAAGCCTTAAGGGGAGGAAAGGTACACAGGACAAGAAAACAAAGAGGACAAAATTTGAAGATCAAGGAGATCAGAAAAGGTCCAAGCTAGTGGGCTATTCCTAGGAAAGAAGCACTAAGGGTTTTTTTTTTAATGGAATATCCACACTAAGAATTTAGCACAGAATAATAAAAGTGAAACTCTTTTCTTAGAGGAACTCCCACAAAATAGAATAACAGAGCAGAATGGATTAGAAAGCAGAATCAAATATGTTATTTGTCAGAAATATATTGAAAATTAAAAGTTCAGAGTTATTATTGGACTACAGTTAAAATTTATTGTCCATATTATTTTTATTATGCATTATATAGCAATTATTATTAATTGAACTAAAAAGCTAGAGTAGAAATTGATTTCAGAAAACCAACAGCAAAAATAAGCATAATAAAAACAAACTGAGAAACTTATCACTGCTCATTAATTATACTGATATGTTTGTAATTATACATATATATTATATATAACTGTGCTTCTATATAATATATATTTACAGACTTCATAGAGAATGAACTAATATCAGTGCATAGCATATGTGTACCAAATGGCATACTATCTAAATACATAAAGAAAAAACTAATTGAATTGCAATGAGAAATAGACAGTAAAGCTATAATCAAGGGGGATCTCAATGTATTCCTTTCAGAATTAGAGAAATTTAACAAAAAGACAAACAAAAAAGACATTAAGGATCTGAATAGAACTTCAAAAATAAAAGATGATAGACCTCTAGTGAATGTTGAATGAGAATAGAAAAGAATATATCTATATTACATATGTGTATACTTGTCCATATATATATAACATAATATTATTTATAGGTATATATTATATATAGGTAATTTTTAAAAATTAAAAAAATTTTTAAAATCATCATATATAAGGGCATAAAACTCCCACAAATGAATGCAGAAAAGCAGAAATATTAAAAATTCCTTTTGTGTCCATATCATAACAAAAACTACATTCAATAAAAGGACTTTGAAGAAAGAATTAAAAATTACTTGGAGACTAAATGACTAAATCCTATAGAATTGGTTGGGTAAAGAATAAATCCTGGAATCAATAGTATTCAGGAAAATGGAGTGATAGCTTTATACTACTGTGCTCTGGTCAGATTATGAAACATTGTGTTCCTATTTGGATATCACATTTTAAGGAAGAAATTAATAAATTAGAGAACATATACAAAACAGTGACCAGGATGGTGAAATTCCTTGAGAACATATCATAGGAGGATTAGTAGAGAAACAACTAGGAATGTTTAAGAAGACTTTCTTGAAGGGGCATCCTAATTGTCTTCATGTAAATTGAAGGATTATCATGTACAACTGGGTTTAGATTTGCTCTATTTGGATCCAAAAGTAGAGATGGAAGCAGAAGTTACAGAAATGATGAAGCAGAGGTATATAAGAAAAAACTTCATAATAATTAGAGTTATTGCAAAGTGCTTCTTCAGTTTGTATAAATAATAATCGTTAATCATTAAAACAGTATTTTGGGCTTGTAAATTCATGTTTTCTCATCTTAATTATATTAATTTGAATTTGTCTTTTATTAGACTTGTTAATTACTCATCAGTGATATTAACGAAGCATTTTCCATGCAAAGTCCATTTAAAATGATGTTTTACCTGACAATTTTTAGGAAGGAAATGTTAATTTTTATTTTTGTGTGTGTTTTTTTATTATAGATTTTTATTTACAAGATATATGCATGGATAATTTTTCAGCATTGACCCTTGCAAAACCTTCTGTTTCAACTTTTCCCCTCCTTCCCCCCATCCCCTCCCTTAGATGGCAGGTAGACCAATACATGTTAAATATGTTAAAGTATATGTTAAATACAATATACGTATACATATCCATACAGTTATTTTGCTGCACAAGAAAAATCGGACTTAGAAATAAGGTAAAATTAACCTGGGAAGGAAATGAAAAATGCAAGTGGATAAAAACAGAGAGAGTGGAAGCGCTATGTTGTGGTTCACACTCATTTCCCAGAGTTCTTTTACTGGTGTAGCTTATTCTCTTCATTATTGAACAAATGGAACTGATTTGGTTGTCTCATTGTTGAAGAGAGTTATATTCATCAGAATTGATCATCATATAGTATTGTTGTTGAAATACATAACAATCTCCTGATCCTGCTCATTTCCCTCAGCATCAGTTCATGTAAGTCTCTCTAGGCCTTTCTGAAATCATCTTGGTTATCATTTCTTACAGAACAATAACATTCCATAGCATTCATACACCAACATTTATTCAGCTATTCTCCAATTGATGGGCATCCATTCATTTTCCAGTTTCTAGCCACTACAAAAAGGGCTGCCACAAACATTTTTGTATATAGAGGTCCCTTTCCCTTCTTTAAGATCTCTTTGGGACATAAGCCCAGTAGTAACACTGATGAATCAAAGGGTATGCATAGTTTGATAACTTTTTGAATATAGTTCCAAATTGCTCTCCAGAATGGTTGTATGAATTCACAATTCCACCAACAATGTATCAGTGTCCCAGTTTTCCCATATCCCCTCCAACATTCAGCATTATCTTTTCCTGTCATCCTAGCAAATCTGAGAGGTGTGTAGTGGTATCTCAAAGTTGTCTTAATTTGCATTTCTCTGATTACTAATGACTTGGAACATCTTTTCATATGGCTAGAAATAGTTTCCATTTGCTCACCTGAAAATTGTCTGTTCATATCCTTTGACCATTTATCAATTGGAGAATGGCTTGATTTCTTATAAATTAGAGTCAATTCTCTATGTATTTTAGAAATGAGGCCTTTGTCAGAGAACTTTTAACATTTTTTCCTCCCCTGAGGCTGGGGTTAAGACACTTGCCCAGGGTCACACAGCTAGGAACTGTTAAGTGTCTGAGACCATATTTGAACTCGGGTCCTCCTGAATTCAGGGCTGGTACTCTATCCACTGCACCACCTAGATGCCCCCTTTATCAGACCTTTTGACTGTAAAAATGTTTTCCTAGTGTATTGCTTCTTTTCTAATCTTGTCTGCATTAGTTTTGTTTGTACAAGAACTTTTTAATTTGATATAATGAAAATTTGGTTCATATAATTTTAAAACCAAAAGATACCTTAGAGATAATTAGTTCTAACGTCATTTTACAGATTAAGATATTTAGGATGAGAGGTGAAATGCTTTGCCTAAATACATATATTTAGCTGGTGGGAGAATCAGGAATGTAATTCACACATCCTAATTTACAAGCTAGTGTATGGTCTACTTTTTCATGTTATTATTGCCCAATATTTGTTGTTGACAAAGAAAAGAATTCTTCTCTTAAATGTGCTAGGGCTTCTTGTAATTAATTGTAGTCCTTGGTTCCAAAATATATTGTTGCTGTTCCACATAAATAAATATTTTTCTAAGTTCATGAACACAGAATCTGTACATGCACCTTTGACAGTTTTTGGGAGGATCAAAATCATGTAGGACAACATTATTAAGTAGAAGAGGTCATTAGCATCATTTGAACTATTCTCTGTTTGAATTTACCATAACATATGTTAACATAACATATATATTCAGTAATGAATTTAGGATTTTCTCTCCACAACAACACTTAGGACAAATGACTATGACAACATGTGAGACAAGATAAAAATAAATAATTTTCTCAAAAAGAATGACAATAGCCTAAGAATTTTCATAGTTTTGAAGATATATTTGAACTGAAAAGAGTAAGCAAACTAGGAGTTCTTGAATAGTTTCATAAGTAGATACTAATTTTCTCTTTGCATAATGAAATTTAATGACGGGAGAATTAGAAATGATTAAGATTTAGGAAAGGTCAAATAAAAAAAATTGAAGGGGTAAAAAACTAATGAGTTTTGAAATGTAGTTGTAAACAAACATAACTGAGGTAGAGTGACAAGAGCTTTCTCTAAAAGCACTGAAATTTAGAAGACACTGACAACTTTTTGTAAATATGCTTATTTCCTTACTCCAAATAGCTTTACTCTCCGTGAATGTCTTTCTGCCTAATCCCACCCTAGATAATACTTGTGATAATGTATTCATTTCTTCAAGTGGCTACATCTCTATACTCTGGTGCTTCCTCTCCCTTCTTTCTTGAATAATAGTTGGTTCTTCATCAGCATAGAAAGCTCATGAAATCCTGGTACTATGTTGTTATTTTTCTTAGCAACCACGAACCAGCTGAAGTTTCCACTTTGATTCCTTAACTACTTTTCTATATGCAAAAATTCTTAGGTATGGACTTGTTTGCAAACCTCTAATATATTTGATAAGTCTTTATTTTTTTTTCTTTTTAAAGACTTAAGGTGATAATCTGCCATAATGAGGCAATCGATCTCACCTTTTTAAAAAATTTTTATTAATTTTATAATTATAATTTTTGACAGTACATATGCATGGGTATTTTTTTTTAACAACATTATCCCTTGTACTCACTTCTGTTCCGAATTTCCCCTCCTTCCCTCTACCCCCTCCCCTAGATGACAGGCAATCCCATACATGTTAAATGTGTTATAGTATATCCTAGATACAATATATGTGTGCAGAACCGAATTTCTTATTGACAGGAAGAATTAGATTCAGAAGGTAAAAGTAACCTGGGAAGAAAGACAATAGTGCAAACAATTTACACTCAATTCCCAGGGTTCTTTCTCTGGGTGTAGGTGATTCTGTCCATCATTGATCAATTAGAACTGAATTAGATCTTCTCTATGTTGAAGATAATTTGATAAATCTTTAATAAAATTTTTAAAAATGTTTTATTCAAGCCTAAAGATGATTTGCATCCCTTGGTCCATCCTACTGTACACTGCTGGAACTCAACAAATGAACTATATGTGAGTTGTGAAGAGGGTCATGTTCTTTTGATAAATGCAGAAAATCTACTTGTTACTGTCCTGTCTCGGATTGCTCAAGTACCACAAGGTAAGAAACAACTCTACTAAACATTTTTAGATATACATATTAAAAATCATTCTTAGTTTGCTTAAAAATAATTTTATTCCATATTTTTCCTTTTCTTAGAGCCATTTTTGATATGCTTCTTTATACTCCATATCAAATTATATCACATAAGTCATTTTGTCCTATTGAATTTTTCTGTAAAATGTTTCTTATAGTTGGCTTTTATTCTCAATTTCCATTATTATCACACTAGTCTAGGTCCTAATAATATCATACCTAAGTTTCGACAATGGTCTTCTAGTTGGATTCCCTAAATATAATCTCCAGTATGTTCTATGTACTGTTGCCAGACTAATCTTCCTTCAGTGTTACTTTTATTATATAGTTATTAAAAAATCTGGAAAGCTTGATATTCAGTCTAAGCTCCTCTCTGTATTTTTCAATATCTTTCATAATTTATATTCAATCTACTCTGCTTTCTTGACCTTTTATTTATTTTATATTATTTTTAATTTAGTATTTTACTTAAACTTTGAGTTATAGATATTTTGCCTTCTTTCCCTTTCTCATTGATAATGCAAGCAATTCAATATAGGTTATACATGTATAGTTATGCAAAACTTTTCTATAATGGTCATGTTGTGAAAGAAAATATAGACCAAAAAAATTTCAAGAAAAGTAAAGTTAAAAAAATATGCTTTAATATTTATTCAGACACCATTCTTTCTCTGGGGATAGATAGCATTTTTTCATCATAAGTCTCTCAGAGTTGTCTTGGATCATTGTATTGCTGAAAATAAGTAATTAATAGCTAATTATCTTAGAATATTGCTCTTACTTTGTACATAGTACATTTCACTTTGCATCAGGTCTTGGAAGTATTTTTACATTCTTCTGAGAACATTCTGCTTATCATTTCTTATAGCACAATAGTATTCCGTGTACTGACAATTTATTCAACCATTATCTAATTCATGGGCATCCCTCAATTTCCAATTCTTTACCCACAGAAAAGAGCTGCTATAAATATTTTTATACATATATGTCCTTTTCCTTTTTGTATTTTATCTCTTTTGGGATAAAAACTTAGTATTAGCTAGATCAAAGGGAATGCATGGTTTTATAGCCCACTTTGGGCATAGTTTCAAATTGCTCTACAGAAAGGTTGAATCAGTTCACCATTCTATCAACAGTGCATCAATGTCTCATTTTCCCCCACTTTAGCATTTATTAAATGTTAACATTACGTTCCCTTTAACATTTGTCATTTTCCTTTTCTGTCCTGTTAGCCAATCCAGTAGATATGTGATAGTACTTCAGAAATGTTTTAATTTTAATTTCTCCAGTCAGTAATGAGTTGGAGTATTTTTTCATATAACTACAATTACTTCATCTGAAAACTATACGTATCTTTTGACCTTTTATCAATTAGGAAATACCTCTTATAATTTTGATTCACTTAATTCGTATGTTTGAGAAATGAAGCCTTTATGAGAGGAATTTGCTTGAAATTTTTTTCAGTATTACTCTTGTTAACTGTATTTCCCCCCTCTTTATCCCACTCTCTCTTTCCTTTTACTTAGTCCCTCCTCAAAAGTGTTTTGTTTCTAACTACCCCTCCTCCAATATGCCCTCCTTCCTATCATCTCCCCATCTCTTATTCCCCTTCTCCTACTTTCTTGTAGGGTAAGTTAGATTTTTATACCCATATTGAATGTATATGTTACTTCCTCTTTGAGGCAGTTCTAATGAGAGTAAGGTTTACTCACATTATCTCTTCCCTCTTTCCCTTCTCTGCAAAATATTTTTCTTGACTCTTACTGTGATCATTTACCCCCTCTACCTCTCTTTCTCTTTCTCTCCTAGTATATTTCACTCTCATCCCTTAATTTCACCCTTTTAGATATCATCCCTTCTCATTCAACACACTCTCTCTCTTTATATATATATATATATATATATATATATATATATATATATATATATATGAAACTAGAAAATAGGTTTGGGGCCATATTCTTATGAGGGGTCTTCACTCAATTTATCCCATTCAGCTTTCAAGTAGTCCAATAATTTTTAATTTTTAAATGATCTCTCCCGGCTGTATTTATCAGGTCAATTTTTTTTTCCAAATAGATATGACATATCATATCCAGTAAAATTATTTATTGTTTATTGATTTCTTATAAAATCATTAGCTGCCATTTGTTCAATTCTAATTTTTAAGGAATTATTTTTTTCAATGAGCTTTTGTATTTCCTTTTCCAATTTTGCTTTTTAAGGTATTCATCTCTTCATTGACTTTTTATGCTTCATTTACCATTTGGTTTAGTCTCGTTTTGTTTGTTTGGCTTTTTAAAAATATATATTTATTTCATTAAAAAGAGACAAAACAGACTAGAAAGAAGAAATAAAAATAAAAATAAGAAACAAAACAAAGCAGAATATTGTCATGTGCCCAGCTGAATATCAGGGAGGATTCAAAGTACTTAAAAATAAATTAACAGTTCAAGAAAGGATATATAATACTAGAAGAAATTATATTCTTGTATTTTCATATTTTCTTTGCTGTGCACTTTTTTACTTCTTTTTCCCCCCTTTCATCCCCCTCATCTCTTCCAACAAGGCTATAGTTAAGCATAGATATATCTATATACACATATACTGATATAGATATATATACATACATTCACACACATATATATAGTGTGTGTGTGTGTATATATATATATATATACATATATATATATATATATACACACACACACAAACACATATTCACATATGTGAAGACCATCAGACACCCACACATATACATGTATCTACATACACACATACATAGAGCTATATGTATACATAGCTACATATTGAGATACGTACACATACACACACAATATACATACATACATAAACACATACACACATGCACTTACCCATATGTAAACATGCATCTAAAACATTAATGTGGTTGACATATAATGTAGATTTCTCTCTTAATTGAATTTTAAGTTTGAGTTTGTCTAAGATCAGTGATTACTTAGCTGTACTTTTTTTTCTAATAAATTCTATCCTGATCCTTGTTGTAGTGTTTGTATATGTATCTTTTTTCCTATACCTGCTAGTTCTTTTACTTTAATTCTGCTCCTTAACTTACCTTGCTATTAACTTCCCCCTTCCATCCTCCCTTCCTCTTCCTTGTCTTCTTCTACCCTTTGCTTTCCTTTCCCTCCATTCCTCTCTCCTCATTTCTTTATAGATTTTGAAGGGTACTATGTCCTTCATGGTATATATGTAGTTTTGCCTACTTAACCCATGAGCCCTCTTCCCCACTCTAAGGCTTGTATGTCTATTCTTCCTTTGCACCTCATTTGTATAACAAAATTACTATTTTTTACCTTTTCATATGGTTTTGCTTTTTGGAGTCACATCTGTCCCAGTCTTTCTTTTAAGCTATCCAATATCAATCTAAAACATATGGTATACATTTCCATGTAAAAAACATAAACAATTTGCCTATTTGAAATTCCTTTAAATTAATTTTTATATTGGCTCTTATATGTAAACTTTTTATTGAGTTAAGATTTTCTTGAAGTCCTGAAAATAGGTTCATTCAATGTCAATTTTTTTCATTCAATATTACAGATAATTTTGCTGGATATGATATTTTTGGCTATAGGCCTACTTTTTTTTATTGCTGGTATATATGATTCTAGGATCTGCAGTCTTTTATTGTAGCTGCTGATAAGTCCTGTACAATTCTAATTGTAACTCCAGTATATTTTTGAATTGATTTTTGTTTTTTTGCAAAATTTTCTCTTTTATCTAGGGACTTTGAAATTTGGCAATAATATTCCTATGTTTTCCACAAAGGATCTCTTTCAGATGATGATTAGAAGATTCTTTTTCTATTTCTATTTTCCCCTGATTTTCTGTAACTTTAGGACACTTTTTTGGATTATTTCTCGCATTATTGTATCAAAATTCTTTTTTCTTTTTGGTCATAGCTTTCAGATAGTCCAATTTTATTTTAAATTTTTTTCTCTTTTTGATCTATTCTCCAGATCTGCTTTTTTATAAGATGTTCTACATTCCGTTCTATTTTTTCCTTTTTCAAAATCTTATTTTTCTTGGATGGTTTTACTTTTTTAAAAAGTTTTTTTCCAGTATTTTTGAATTCTTCTGGAATTTCTCTCTGGACTGGGAGCCATTTAACATTACTCTGTTGTAGAAGCATCTTTTTTTTCCCCTTCAGTGTCATCCTCCTAAGTTGAACTCCATCTTCCCTATTCCCATAGTAAGTTTCTATGTTTGGTTTCTTTCTTCATTGCCAATTCATTTCTTTCTTTCTTTCTTTTTTAATGAGAAGTATTATATCAAGCATCATTCATTATTGAAGCACCTTTAATTGCAGGGTGGGGGAAATGGTACCTCTAGCTTCACTTTAGCTTCCCCCTTTGATCTGGAACCCCAAACCAAGAGTTACTCCCTCCTACAAGTGCCTCCAGTCAGTACTATCCCTGCCCCACTGCCTCTATACTCACTGGCTATGCTGGTTTCTTCTCTCTCAGGGCCACAGCTAAGCAGCACAACTGGGCCTAGCTTTCCTAATCAGCCTAGGTTCTCTCAGTCTTCCTGGACTTAGACCCCAGACTCTTCACATGAGGTGAAAGTCTCTGTGGTTCCAAAGGAGATTTCAGCCAAAATGGCTAGCCCTCAGAGGGGTGGCACTTGCTGTTTTTCTGTAGCTAACCTAGTTAATCCCCAGCCTGAAGGTCTTCTGATATTCTTAAGTTGTGCCAGGAGGACCCTGTTCTATTTTTCACTCTATGTTTTCCCTGACTTACAAATTTGTTCTCTTTGTGGGGGAAATCTGGAAAGACTGAAATTTACAGTCTAACTCCTCCATTTTCCCAGATTCCACCTCTTTCCCAGACTCCTCCTCCTCAGTATGGTTTTTAAAGTATTATTTTCTTCAGTATTTTTTTGTCTTTTACCAAGCTGTTGATTGATTTTTCTTGATTTTTTTTGCATTACTCTCTTTTCTTCCCAGTTTTTCATCTATTTTTCTTACTTGATTTTCATAATCTTTTTTGAGCTTCTCTATGTCCTGATTTCATCATATTTTTCTTTTTTATTAATTTTGTAATTATAATTTTTACAGTACATATGCATGAGTAATTTTTTTACATTATCCCGTGTATTCATTTTTCCAAATTTTCCCCTCCTTCCCTCTACTCCCTCCCCTAGGTGACAGGCAATCCCATACATATTAAATGTGTTACAGTATAACCTAGATACAATATATGTGTGTAAAACCAATTTTCTTGTTGCAAGAATTGGATTCCGAAGGTAACCTGGGTAGTAACCTGAGTAGTAATCTGGGTAGAAAGACAGTAGTGCAAACAGTTTACATTCAATTTCCAGTGTTCCTTCTCTGTGTGTAGCTGTTTCTGTCCATCACTGATCAACTGGAAGTGAATTAGATCTTCTTTATGTTGAAGATATCCACTTCAATCAGAATATATCTTCATACAATATTGTTGTTGAAGTGTATAGTGATCTTCTGGTTCTGCTCATTTCACTCAGCATCAGGTCATGTAAGTCTCTCCAAGCCTTTCTGAATTCATCCTGCTGGTCATTTCTTACAGAGCAATAATATTCCATAACATTCATATACCATCATTTACCCAACCATTCTCCAACTGATGAGCATCCATTCATTTTCCAGTTTCTAGCCACTACAAAAAGAGCTGCTACAAACATTTTGGCACATACAGGTCCCTTTCCCATCTTTAATATTTCTTTGGGATATAAAGCACTGCTGGATCAAAGGATATGCACAGTTTGATAATTTTTTTGGGCATAGTTCCAAATTGCTCTCCAGAATGGCCGGATTCTTTTACAACTCCACCAATAATGCATCAGTGTCCCAGTTTTCCCACAGCCTCTCTAACATTCATCATTATTTGTTCCTGTCATCTTAGCCAATCTGACAGGTGTGTAGTGGTATCTCAGAGTTGTCTTAATCTGCATTTCTCTGATCAGTAGTGATTTGGAACACTCTTTCATATGAGTGGATATAGTTTCAATTTCATCATCTGAAAATTGTCTGTTCATATCCTTTGACCATTTATCAATTGGAGAATGGTTTGATTTCTTATAAATTAGAGTCAGTTCTCTATATAGTTTGTAAATGAGACCTTTATCAGAACCTTTAACTGTAAAAATATTTTCCCAATTTGTTACTTCCCTTCTAAACTTGTTTGCATTGGTTTTGTTTGTACAAAAGCTTTTTAATTTGATGTAATCAAAATCTTCTATTTTGTGATCAATAATGATCTCTTGTTCTCCTTTGGTCATAAATTCCTTCTTCTTCCACAAGTCTGAGAGGTAGACTATCCTCTGTTCCTCTAATCTATTTATAATCTCATTCTTTATGCCTAAATCATGGACCCATTTTGATCTTATCTTGGTATATGGCATTAAGTGTGGGTCCATATCTAATTTCTGCCATAATAATTTCCAGTTTTCTCAATAATTTTTTTCAAATAATGAATTCTTATCCCAAAAGTTGGTATCTTTGGGTTTGTCAAACACTAGATTGCTATAGTTGTACCCTATTTTGTCCTGTGTACCTAATCTGTTCCACTGATCAACTAATGTATTTCTTAGCCAATACCAAATGGTTTTGGAGACTGCTGCTTTATAATATAGCTTTAGATCAGGTACAACTAGACCACCTTCATCTGGCTTTTTTTTTCATTAATTCCCTTGAAATTCTCGACCTTTTATTCTTCCATATGAATTTTGTTGTTATTTTTTCTAGGTCATTAAAATATTTCTTGGGAGTCTGATTGGTATAACACTAAATAAATAGATTAGTTTGGGGAGTAATGTCATCTTTATTATATTCGCTTGGCCTATCCAAGAGCACTTAATGTCTTTCCAATTATTTAAATCTGACTTTATTTTTGTGGGCAAATGTTTTATAATTTTGCTCATATAATTCTTGACTTTTCTTTGGTAGATAGATTCCCAAATATTTTATACTCTTGACAGTTGTTTTGAATGGAATTTCTCTTTGTATCTCTTGCTGTTGCATTTTGTTGGTGATGTATAAAAATGCTGAGGATTTATGTGGATTTATTTTGTATCCAGCAACTTTACTAAAGTTGTGAATTATTATTATTTCTAATAACTTTTTATTAGAATCTCAGGTGTTCTCTAAGTATACCGTCATATCATCTGCAAAGAGTGATAGTTTGATTTCCTCACTCCCTGCACTTATTCCTTTAATCTCTTTCTCAACTCTTATTGCCTAGGCTAGCATTTCTAGTACAATATTGATTAGTAATGGTAATAGTGGGCAACCTTGTTTCACTCCTGATCTTACTGGGAAAGGTTCCAATTTATCTCCATTACATATTATGCTTACTGACAGTCTTAAATATATGTTCCTGACTATTTTAAGGAATACTCCATTTATTCCTATACTCTCAAGTGTTTTTAGTAGGAATGGATGTTGTATTTTATCAAATGCTTTTTCTGCATCTATTGAGATGATCATATGGTTTTTATTAATTTGATTGTTAATATGGTCAATTATATTAATAGTTTTCCTAATATTAAACCAGCCCTGCATTCCTGGTATAAATCCTACTTGATCATAGTGTATTATCGTGGGGATGATTTTCTGAAATCTTTTTTGCTAATATCTTATTTAAGATTTTACCATCAATATTCATTAAGGAGATTGGTCTATAGTTTTCTTTCTCAGTTTTCAATCTACCTGGTTTAGGTATCAGTATCATGTCTGTGTCATAAAAGGAATTTGGTAGGACTCCTTCAATCCCTATTTTTTCAAATAGTTTATATAGCATTGGAGTTAGTTGTTCTTTAAATGTTTGGTATAATTCACATGTAAATCCATTTGGTCCTGGGGATTTTTTCTTAGGGAGTTGGTTAACAGCTTGTTCTATTTCTTTTTCTGAAATGGGACTGTTTAAGCAGTTTACTTCCTCATCTGTTAATCTAGGAAGCCTATATTTTTGGAGGTAGTCATCTATTTTACTTAAGTTATCAAATTTATTGGCATAAAGTTGGGCAGAGTAACTCCTTATTATTTCTCTAATTTCCTCTTCATTGGTGGAAAGATCCCCCTTTTCATTTTTAAGACTAACAATTTGATTTTCCTCTTTCCTTTTTCTGATCAGATTTACCAAAAGTTTTTCTATTTTATTGGTTTTTTTCATAAAACCAACTCTTACTTTTATTTATTAATTAATAGTTTTTTTTACTTCCAATATTATTGATTTCTCCTTTTAATTATAGAATTTCAAGTTTAGTTTTTGGTTGGGGGTTTTTAATTTGGTCTTTTACTAGCTTTTTAAGTTGCAGGCCCAATTCATTGATCTTCTCTTTCTCAATTTTATTCAAATAAGCCTCTAAAGATATAAAATTTCCCCTTATTACCGCTTTAGCTGCATCTCACAAATTTTGGTATGATGTCTCATCGTTGTCATTATCTTACTGCTGCTGGAGTTTCCTTACTGTGAGATTTCCACTGCCTCAGGCTGAGCACCACACTATATGGATTAGATGCTGCCCTGTGTCCCCCACTGTTCAAGTTCTTAACTACCCCAAGGAAAAGCCCCGGACAGCAGCAGGCAGCTGCATAGCCGTGCCAAGATTGGTGTTGGGTCACTTCAGGTTTGGGGTGGTTATATTTTCTGGTTTTTTATTTTAAAGTGGCTTTGATTTCTCTTCTGATTTGCTGTTTTACAAGCTGAGTAGAGCTATCACAGCCTATGCCAGATTCCTCTATCGCAGTGGCTTCTCTGATCCCAGAGTTCTCCCCAGCCTGTTTGGTACAATGTGCTAGCCCCTAGTCCAACCCTGTCTGTGCCAGTCTTTTTTTTTTTACTCCCCTCGGAACTGACCTTTTCTGTCAAAATTCCAGGTTCTCTTCAGCTAGTAAGTTGTGTTTCTAATCCTTGTGGTTTTTATCAGTCCAGAGTTATTTTTGAGGCTGATTTAACTAGTTGGTATTGAGGGTAGAAAGGAGCTTAGAAATTCCCATGTATCTTCTCCGCCATCTTGGCTCTCCCCCCCCCCCCAATCATATTTTTCTTGGAGGCTTTGGATTTAGGTGCTTTGAGTTTTTTTTTTTTAATCTTCCTGGTCACCATAGTAACTTTCTAAGGTCAGAATCTTTTTCTTTTTGCTAACTTCCCAGCCTATTACTTGACCTTTAACTCTTTGTTAAAAAGAAGTTCTGTTTATGACACATACAGTTTACTGTCCCAAGCTTCAGTTTTGTGTAACTGTTTTCAAAGATAGTTCTAAGGACCTCTAAGTTTTCAGTTTTTCCAAGATGGTGTGATTTAAGGAGAGGTGTGTTTATTATTCTTCAGGGCAATACTCTTGTCTGTGCATGGCCAAGAACATTCTGTTATGCTTTGTAATTGTGAATAGGGTTCCTGCTCTACTATGGCTAGTGTACTAGTGCTCTGAGATTGCCACTCAGGCCTGTTACCTGGATTTAAGTATGGGCAAAGCAGCTTCTTTTGGCCAGTTGTTTTTACCCCTTTGCTGTCTAAAGCTGAGAGCTTTAGAAGCCATTGCTAATTCTGTAACTTCCAAAATTTGCTGGGGCCAGGGCCATGCTGGCATAGTTTGGGTTGGACTGTCTTCCACTGTCATTCTAGTCCTAAAGACCTTTTCTGCTGACCTTCTAAGTCATCTTGGGCTGGAAAAATTGTTTTATTTCATCTTTTTGTGGGTTCTATAGTTCTAGAATTTGTTTTGAGTCGTTATTTAAAAGTATTTGAAAGGGTTTGAGGAATTACAGGTGAGCCCCAGCCTTTACTCTGCCATCTTAGCTCCACTTTGCTACTCTACTTTCTTATTCAGACTTATCTTCTTAAAAAAAATCCTAATTATCACTGCTTCCTTCTATCAGGTTAGTGTCCTTGTTCAGTTGTTTTAGTCATGTCCAATTTTTTGTGAACTCATTTGGGGTTCTCTTGGCAAAAATGCCAGAGCAATTTATTATTTTCTTCTCCAGCCCTTTTTACATATGAGGAAACTGAGGCAGATAAGTTAAATAACTTGCCCAGGGTCATACAGCTAGTAAGTGCCTGAAGCCAGATTTGGACTTGGGAAGATGAGTCTTCTTAACTATAGTCCCAACACTCTATCAATTGCTCTGCTTAGCTGCCCATAATGTTCTTATCATATCACAATCACATTATACTTATTGGTACATTTATGCCTTTGATCATGCTACTGCTTGTGCTTTTCTTTTGTAAATTCTTCCAGACCCAGATTACCTCTTCAATGTTTCTTTGAATAGTCTAGTCCTTTTTGATCTTTGATCAAATTTCCACTTGAGGGTAAAGTATGAACCACATGAGTTGGCAATAATTTACCCTGGATTGTTTATTAATTATGTCATTTTAATCATTATTTTTAATTGTATTACATTGCAAATGATTTTAGGGATGGACTCTGTATTTGTATCCCTTATAGTACCTGTGGTGAAATATTTTTATTGAAATTTGAACTAATATTTTCATTTTTCTTGTACTTTTTACATACTTAAAACAGTAGCTCATATTACAAAATAATTACAATGCAATTGATTCTTTTGTGGGATGCTACCAGTAGCTGAAGGAATCAGGGAAGGTTTCATGTAAAAAGTGGCACTTGAAGAGAAATCAAGATTTTAAAAGAGAAGAGGGAATATAAGTGTAATATATTTCAGATATGAAAGACATTCTTGCAAATTCAAAAAATCATAAATATAATGTTGTGTTAAAAATAGCAAGAAAGCTTTTCTGGCTGAATTATAGAAGATGTAAAGAGGAATAAAGTATGGGATTAGAAAAGTAGATAGGTGCCAGAGTGTGAAAGGGTTTAGATACCAAACAGAGGAGCTTAATTATAAGAGCCAACCACTGGAGTTTATTCATTATGGAGAATAAGGTCAAATCATTACTTAAAAAAAAAAAACACAAATCGGTAGCACTTGAATATGGATTATTGAGGTAATACACCTGAAGCAAGAAGAAAACCCTTCCAATTAGCTCAGCTGAGTGGTGATGAGTCTTGAAATAGAATTATGGTTATATACATAAGAGGGAAAGTAAAGGATGGGAAAGATGTTGTAGGCGTGAAAACAACAAAATGGAAGCAATTAATTTACTATTTGGGAAGTGTGGAACTGAAGTTAATATTGACATTTAAATCTTGAAAGACTGGAATAATGATGGTATCCTGATTAAAAGTGGCCTTTTGAAGGAAGAGGTACTAAAATCTATTTCGAACATGTTGAGCTTAAGAAACCTATTAGAAATTCAGTTTGAAATATCTAATAGGTATTTGGAAAGCTGAGAATGGCTCAGCAAAAGGAGGAGGGAATAATATGTATATCCACATTATATAAGTCATCTGTATAGAGAGGAATTAAATCTATGGGATCTGGTAAGCTCACCTAATGAGAGAGTGTAGAAAGACTAGGACAGATGCCTTAGGAGACTTTAAATGGATAATGATCCAGCAAAGGAATTTGACAAGGAATGGTCAGACAAGTTAGAGAATCAAGGGAGAACATTGTAATGAAAACCTGAAGAAATATGAATGTCCAGGAAGAAAGAATTGTAAACTATATCAAATTTTGCAGAGAATTGGAGAAGTATAAGGATTAAGAAAAATCTTTATCAAATTTGGCAAAAAAATTCTCTTCAGAGAGAGCAGTTTTAGACAAACCAAGTTAAGAAGCATGGATCATGATTATGTGCCTGGCATTATGCTAAGTGCTGGGGATACAAATATAAGCAAAAAGAAAGCTAGTCCTTCCTCTTTAGGAACTTCCATTTTAATGGGAGAAATAGCACATGTGTATAGAGAATGAATATAGAGAGAATAAAAACAAATCCAAAACAGTTAAATGCAAAATGGTTTCAAAAGTGTTTCCAAAACAACAAATTTTGTTGTTTCTACATCTGCAACATCTTTCCTATCTTTTACTTTCTTTCTATATAGCCATTATACTATTTCAAGACTTCATCACCACTCAGCTAGGCTAATTGGGAAGAGTTTTCTTCTTGCTTAAGGTATATTACCCTAATAATCCATATTCAAGAACTGCCTATTTTGTTTTTCTAAAATAAATAGTGGTTTCTAGTTAAGGGGATCAAAAAAATTTTCATGTAGAAGGTGGTACTTGGGGTAAAGGTGAGAAATGATATGATGTTTCTTTTGATCTCAAATTTTAGATGGGCAATATACTGAAGTGTGTTGTGATTTACTGAGAAATTAGCTTCAACAAGCATTTGTTAAGCACTTGTAATGTGCAAGGTACTGTGTTAGGCATTATATTTGAAAAATTTTCATTTTTTTCTCTTTTACATATAGATGAAAATATAATTACCTTATTGCCTTCATCCACTGTGGCTGAAGAAAAGTGGTTACAAAGAGGAGGTATAAAATGAATTTTAAATTTTAAAAAATTAATTAATATCATAGGATAAGTTCAAGCTTATGTCAACCTTTAGGGTAAATTGTTTGATGAACCTCTTCTATGAAGTAAATTATCTTTTCTGTAATAGGGAGTTATTTTGGGACATCTGTGGCCTTCTCTAAAGGAGGGCTCTTCTACAAAAATAATTCTTTCAGGGTTCCTTTTTTCCCCTTTAAATACTTGGTTAAGTCTTTAGCTAACCATTAGAAATACCTACCTATAATTGCAATAGTGGGCTAGTTATTGAAGAAGGCAGTGTAATCTATCTTCAGAATATAATTAGAATTTATATCTTCAAGGAAAAGTAATCTACCATGAACTATCTTACCTGGTTTTTGTATTCTTTCTTTTTGGCATTCCATTTAGGGTTTATGCAGTTCTACACAAATTTATGATTAACACCTGTTGTCATAATTTTAGACCACCTTAAAGAAAATCAGATCATCTGTTCTTTCTTTCTATTTAGCTACTTATATAACTATCTAGCTCTATTTATTTATTGAGGAAGTAGAATGGAGTTGTCCATGTGCAAAACATCCATTTTAAACAAAACATTCCATGGAGTACCAAAAAATTTTCACGCTACAAATTTCTTGTCAGATTCATACTCATGAAGTAGGCTTATAGGAGAGCAAGTTTGCTATTCTCTTTCCCTGGTATAGCTCTCTCGTTATTCCTTCAATTCTTTTTCATATTATAGTTCTTTTCCCACAATTTCCTTGTCACCATCTCTATTCTGCTGTTCTAGATATAATGGAAAGAATCAGCATTCTTGGAATAAATAAATAAATTATTATTCTTGGAATAAGGAAATCCCATCTCTGACATGGCTTGTGAAACTGTGAGCAAATCACTTATGTCACTTAAGTTTCCTTACCTATAAAATGGGGAAAGTAATTACCTTTAATACTTACCTCCCAAGATTGATGTGAGGTTAAAATAATATAATATATGTAAAGAGGTTTGCAAACTTTAAAGTGCTATATAATTCTCAATAGTAGCTTTCATTCTTATTAACCATTGTTATTATTTTTTTATTATCATCCCTTATAGAGAGACAATATAGAATAGTGCAGAGTTTAACCTCAGAGACAGGGTTACCTTTATTCAAGTCCAATATCAGATACACATTGTCTTTGTGACCCTGGGCAAGTTATTTAACTTAGTGTCCTGGGCTTCTAACTCTAAAAGACTTTAAGTTGCATTTGTACAGGGAATTTCCTGAAAGTTCCCTACATAAGTGATATCACAGGTCTGCACAAATAAGATATATATTGAAGATTGTGTTTGTTTTATGTTTGCTCTCAGACTGAAACTGTGGTGTATATACATGTGTTTCAGCCTATGTTGTTGACAAACTCCAGAAGAACCAAGGAGGGAAAAAAGAAAAAGGTTTTGCCAACTAATCCAGGATCCTATATTTCCCTCAGCCAATACCCTCCAAAGCAATGAGAATTTCCAGTGTTCTTTAGGAGCCTATAGTTTTTTTCCATGAAGACTTTCTATCATGCTATGCCTACACATTTCCTATAGTTCTCTCATCTATTTTAATGGTGATCACTGGAATAGAAGGTTCCTTGTTAATATGTTGCTCTATAGCTTTGAAGATTAAGATGTTCTACATTTGTTTACAACTTTCTTGTCTCATAAAAGTTCTTTGAGAATAGGATCTTTTTAATCCCCCTTATAGTAATTATTAATTTACTAATTTTTAAAATTTTGTCATTGTAACAGGATGATTTAGATTTGGTCCTTTCCAAAAGTAAAGAATCTTAGCAATATTCTTAACCTTGAGGAATCTGTCTTATAATGCTTGTTTCTCTGGACAAAATATTTTAGAGAAATGACAAATAATAGTATGACCGGAAAGTTCATATGATTTTGACTTAGAAGATACATTAGAAGTCATTAAAGGTCAATTGCTTTCCTCATTTTACACTCATTGATTATTTATGAATTCAATATATAAGCATTTTACAAATAAGGAAAGTGATGCCTTTAGAGTTTAAGTACCTTTCACCAGGCCACATAGCTGATCTTTCAAGTCTTCCTGATTTCAGATCCAGTGTTCTATCTACTTACTATCCTGTCTCTTCATTATAGCATTAATATAAAGTTGATGATTACTAGCATACTTTAATATTTCTATCACCTAAACTACTTTGTTTTTAATTTAAGAAAATGAAGAAATCCATTCTAAAGATACCAGTATAAACACCATGGCATTTCACAAAGAAGGATTATTTGTTTCTGGAAATGTAAGATGTTCTCCATATTTATTTTTCTTTAGAAAATACTTGGCACAAAGTTTTCTTTTCTTATTCATCTCACCTAGATTTCAGAATGTTAATTTTTAAAATTTCTTTATGAATTTTTTTTGAAAATTATTTCTTTGAAAGTGAAGTAAACTTTGATAAATATAGTTTCTTGGGAGAAAAGGTATAGAAAGTGAAGGGAACCACAGTAAAGAAATCCCAGATGATTATATTTAATTAAAGTCTTAGCTAAATCTTGCTTCCTGGCAATATTAATTGTATATTTTTGTCAGTCAGTTGTATTCTTGGGAGTATTACTCATGGTTTACCACCTCAGCAGTTTTTTCAAGATTTAGAACCAGAAGAGGTCCTTTGAGGTCATTCTTTCTAAGCCTCTCATTTTATGAATTAGGAATCAGGTCCAGAAAGGGTAAATTATTTAACTCAAACTCACATAGGAAATAGGGATGTTGAATATGGTCTGTTTCTTAAATTATTCCTCACTCTTGTGATTTTCCATTGTACTTGATAGCTCTATTGGCTGCAGACAGAAATGAAAAATAATCAGATCAATTATTATTTTTTAATTTAGCATCAATCACCACCCTAGAGGCTGTTTAATTTTCTTAGAATAGAATACTAAGAAAATGTGTTTTGTCCCTCACTGGGTCAAAGTGTTGCTCTTATTTATAGGAAGAATTAGCTCTAAGGTCTTCCTGGCAGAAGTTCAGTAAAACTCAGAAGAGGCAAGATGTGACTACTTTACTTGCAAAAAAATCTCTCTCTCTCTCTCTCTCTCTCTCTCTCTCTCTCTCTCTCTCTCTCTCTCTCTCTCTCTCTATATATATATATATATATATATATATATATATATATATATATATATATATATCTATATATAGATATATATATAGATATATATATAGATATATAGATATATAGATATATAGATATATAGATATATAGATATCTATATATCTATAGATATATATAGATATCTATATCTATATCTATATCTAGATATAGATATAGATATAGATATAGATATAGATATAGATATAGATAGAAAAATAGATAAAATGAATTTTCAATTAGAACTCTGCCCTCCATTTCTTAGACTGTTTTAATGCTTTATATCCCCCCTTCAGAACTATCTGTCATACCATTTTGACTCACTTATAAGATAACAAGTGGAGGCATTAAGGGAGAATTGGCATGCAATAATCTATTTGCTTGAGTTTATATCCCTCAAGAGTGATGAATAGTCTTGAATCCAGATTCCTTATATTTGTCTAATACTGATTTCAAGGGGTCCAAGCAAGGGAATATAGATATATTAGCCCAAATTCAGTCTTGCTACTAGAAAAAATACCTCAGAGTCTTTTTGTAAGCAGACCAGCAATACTCTTTATATATTAAAGAAGAGTTAATTAGCCCATAATGTTTGTAATCAGTTGCTAATATTCCGTAACATAATCAACAGGCAAATGATTTATTAAGTACTTAATTATGTGCTGGGCACAGTACTAAATGCTGGGAATGCAAAAATCAAGATAAAACAGACTTTAATATCAAGGAGAATATATACTAATAAAGAGACGTGTACTATGTCATCAATTTTGTCTTAGATACCAAGAAAAAATTTTTAGTTTCTTCCCTCAAAAAACTGGAGAAGACCAGACATTAACAAATGAAACATTAGCAATATAAGACAATAGAAGTAATGTGAGGAAAAAGTCATCAGACTAATTTCTATGAACCATAAAAGAAAATCATTAATTTATTATAAATAGTATTGTATATAATTAGCAGTCTTATACAAACTAAAAAAAATACTACTGGATTTCAAGGAAGGAGGAGATTGATAAGAAAGTGGGAAAGGCTTCCTGAAGGAGGTAAGACTTGAACTGATTTTCTTTTTAAATAATCAGAATTTGCTTAAAATGGGAGGGAGGGATGCACTTCCTTATTGGTATATGTACAGCCATGCTTCTTGTTTGATCACTTTGTCTTATGCGATGGAAACTGACACTTGCGTTTATTTTCTTATTTTTTACATCAAGGATGGTATTGTGCATTCTTTTACTGTCAAGGAAATAAATTACACAGTAAAAGACTATTTTGATGTTCAAGAGCCTATAGGAAATATTATATTCTCTCCTGATTACAATTTTTTACTGATTGAAACTATTAAGGTATGGAATATAATTAATTCCTCTTATGAAATGCTAATGCAATGTATCATGGAAAATATTCTCTTGATGTACTTACAATTATATATGAATATGCAAAGGATCTATGAACTCATTTATGTAGATAACTTCTAGTTTGGGAACTTTCTGTAAGGCACATGATATCTCATTTATGTTTTAGTAAATAAGTTCTAAGGAACAATCTGGAGCACCAAGAGGTTAAGTAACTTGCCAGAAAAAGAAAGTTAGTAAGTTTCAGGGAAAGAATATGAAGGTCTTCATTGTTGGAATACATAGGATGGGAACCATCTGACAGTGGCTGCTAAAGATCCAACCCAGAATGGATCTCTTCTTGTGAGAGGATGAGACAAGGAAACTGAGAGAACAGAGTCTGTTCTCTGACCTCTCTGACTGAAAGGCCTTTGCGGTGTCTGATCCCTCTCCTCTTTCCTCTGCCTCCAACTTATCTCATTCCCAGTCTGTATCACCTATATCAGCAAAAGCTGCCCTACAACTCCTTCAGATGTTATGATCAACAGCTGTGGAGGCTGTCAGAGAATTGACATGTCCCTTAACACTTTATGATTTCAAGTTCAGCATTATAGAATGGTAGATAGCTACCATATGACACAGCTTTATTTTTAAGATAGCTACTAAACTGGTAGATGAAAGGAATGCAAGAGGCAAACATGATTTGCCTAGGTTTTAGGAAAGCATTTGATAAAGCATTTTATACATTTTTTGTAGAGAAACTGATGATAATTATATCCAATTAATTATAATTGGATTCAGATATGGTGAGATAGCCAGACTCAAGAGTAACTTTTAATAGTTTAATATGGCTAGAGAAGGTCTATGGTAGAAGGGGTGTCAGTGATTTAGCCCAATATGTATCCTACAGTGAATCCTTACTGTAATATATCTGACTACTGATCATCTAATCTCTATTTAAAAGACTTTCAAGGAAATCTCTTTCATATTACAGGTATTTGTCCTTGGCCTGAGCTATTTAACATTATTTATGATTTGGATAAAGGCACAAATGACCTCATTATATTTGCAAATGCCACTTAGCTGAGAGGGATAGCTAAATCCATTTGATGAAAGAGTCAAGATCCAAAAAAAGATCTTGATATTCTTGAGCATTGAGCTTAGTCTTTTAAGATGAAATTCATTAAGAATAAATTAACATTTAGGTACAAAAATCAATTTTACATGTTCAGGATGAGGAGGCATGATTAGACAGTAGTTTTATTGAAAAAGAATTTTAGGTGGAGCCAAGATGGCGGAGAGGATACAGGCTTCTTTCTGACCTTCTCCTATTACCTTCACACTAATTATGAAATCCAGTCTCTGAATTAGCTCTGGACTGGCTATCCACACAAATGGGAGTGCAGCAAATTACCAGCAGAAGATAATTTTGAAGATCGCCAGAAAAGGTTTGTTTCAGTGTGGTGTGTGAGGAGGTGGCCAGGTTCAAGATGCCAGCACACGCTGTGTAGATCCGAGATGGTACATGGTGGTGGAGAATCTACAGGGAGGAATCTACACTGTTGTTGGCTACTCCGCCCTGGCTGCAAGCCAGTAGATCAGTAGAAAAATTATAAAACATCCAACACAAACACAAAAAGTAAAGAGAGAACGCCAAAACACCAGTCTCATAGGATCTGGCCATGCCCACCAAGCACCTGAAGTGAGTCAGCATTGATTCAGCACAGTTGCTGCCACTCCAATGGCCAATAGAAGAGACTTGGAAAACCTCCGTTGCCATAAAAGAATATCCTAACTTTTTTTTTTTTTTAATGAGTAAAAAGGCAAAGAGAACTCTAACTATAGATAGTTTCTATGGTGAAAGAAGAACAGATTTCAAACCCTCAGGAGACTAAAAGCAGATGGTCTCCAGATGAAGCCCCAGAGAGTGATATAACTTGGTGCCCATCACACTAGGCTCTCATAAAAGAAATTAAACAAGATCTCAAAAGAGAGCTAGAATTAAAATGGGGAAAGGAAAGGAAAACTTTGCAAAAGGGTTTGGAAAAGACATATAGCTCATTAAAAGATAGATTTGACAAAATGGAAAAAGAAAACAACTCCCTGAAAAAAAACAACAGAATTTCTGAAATGGAAAAGGTATATAACTCCCAGGAAAACAGAATTTTGTGAAATAGAAAAAGAAAATAACTCCTTAAAAAACAAAATTTGTGAAATGGAAAAAATTCCATAGAAAAAAACAACTCATTTAAAAACAATACAAAAAGAAACAAAAAAAGTAAATGAAGAAAATAATTCATTAAAAACCAGAAGTGAACAAATGGAAATGAATAACTCTATGAGACATCAAGAATCAGTCAAGCTAAACCAAAAATAAGTGAAAAATAGAAAAAAAATGTAAAATACCTACTTGGGAAAACAATTGACCTGGAAAATAGATCTAGGAGAGACAATCTAAGGATTATTGGACTCCCTGAAAACCATAATGAAAAAAAAAAAAGCCTAGAAACTTTTCCAGGAAATAATCAAAGAGAAGTTCCCTGTTGTCATAAAATCAGAAGGTATAAAAGCCATTGAAAGAATTCACTGAACACCACCTGAGACAATAAAATTAAAATTCCAAGAAATATTGTAGGTAAATTTCAGAACTATTGGACCAAGGAAAAAATATTACAAGCAGCCAGAAAGAAGCAATTCAAATACCAAGGAGCCACAATAAGGATTACTCTGGATCTAGTAGCTTCCACCTTAAAAGATTGAAAGGCCTGGAATCTGATATTCCAAAAAGCAAAGGAACATGGAATGCAGCCAAGAATAAACTACCTACCCCGCTAAACTGAGCATTTCCTTCCAGGGAAGAATGGGCATTCAATGAAACATGTGAATTCCATTTATTTCTGATGAAAAGACCAGAGTTAAACAAAAAATTTGACCTCCAAATATAGGACTCAAGAGAAGCATAAAAAGGTAAAAAGAACTCTTGAGAAATGTATGTTATGGGTATTCATAGAGAGTGCCTGTATAATTTCATTTTACTGTTATAATATAAAAAGAAACTAGAGGTGGAAAGGGGATTGTAGCAGAAAAAGGGAAAAGTAGAGGCAACATGAGGGAAATTACATCTCAGGAAGAGGCAGAGGAAACATATTTGAGGGAAATAAAGGAGAAGGATGAATATTGTGTGAATCTTACTCTCATTAGATTTGGCTCAAAGAGAGAATATTAGACATATTTGATTTACAGAGAAACTTCTCTCACCTTATTGAAAATTGGGAGGGGTTGCAGATGACATGATGGTATACTTAGAGAACCCCAAAGACTCTGCTAAAAAGTTATTAGAAATAATTTAGAATTTTAGCAAAGTTGCAGGATACAAAATAAATCCACATAAATCCTCAGCATTTTTATACATTACCAACACAATCCAACAGCAAGAGATACAAAGAGAAATTCCATTCAAAATAACGATCAATAGTATAAAATATTTGGGAATATATCTACCAAAGGAGAGTCAGGAATTATATGAGCAAAATTACAAAACACTTGCCACAAAAATAAAGTCAGATTTAAATAATTGGAAAGACATTCAGTGCTCTTGGATAGGCCGAGCGAATATAATTAAGATGACAATACTCCCTAAACTAATCTATTTATTTAGTGCTATACCAATCAGACTTCCAAGAAACTATTTTAATAACCTAGAAAAAATAACAACAGAATTCATATGGAACAACAAAAAGTCGAGAATTTCAAGGGAAGTAATGAAAAAAAAATTAAGTGAAGGTGGTCTAGCTGTACCTGATCTAGAACTGTATTATAAAGCAACAGTCACCAAAACCATTTGGTATTGGTTAAGAAATAGACTAGTTGATCAGTGGAATAGGTTAGGTTCACAGGGCAAGATAGTAAACAAAAATAGCAATCTAGTGTTTGACAAACCCAAAGATCCCAAATTTTGGGATAAGAATTCATTATTTGACAAAAACTGCTGGGAAAACTGGAAATTAGTATGGCAGAAACTAGGCATGGACCCACATTTAACACCACATACTAAGATTAGATCAAAATGGGTCCAAGATTTAGGCATAAAGAACAAAATCATAAATAAATTGGAGGAACATGGGATGGTTTACCTCTCAGACTTGTGGAGGAGGAAGGAGTTTGTGTCCAAGGGAGAACTAGAGACCATTATTGATCACAAAATAGAAAATTTTGATTACACCAAATTAAAAAGTTTCTGCATAAACAAAACTAATGCAAACAAGATTAGAAGGGAAGTAACAAATTGGGAAAACATTTTTACAGTTAAAGGTTCTGATAAAGGCCTCATCTCCAAATATACAGAGAATTGACTTTAATTTATAAGAAATCAAGCCATTCTCCAATTGATAAATGGTCAAAGGATATGAACAGACAATTTTCAGATGATGAAATTGAAACTATTTCCACTCATATGAAAGTGTTCCAAATCACTATTGATCAGAGAAATGCAAATTAAGACAACTCTGAGATATCATTACACACCTGTCAGATTGGCTAAGATGACAGGAACAAATAATGATGAATGTTGGAGGGGCTGTGGGAAAACTGGGACACTGATACATTGTTGGTGGAGTTGCGAAAGAATCCAACCATTCTGGAGAGCAATCTGGAATTATGCCCAAAAAGTTATCAAAATGTGCATACCCTTTGACCCAGCCATAGGAAATACTAAAGAAGGGAAAGGGACCTGTATGTGCCAAAATGTTTGTGGCAGCCCCTTTCATAGTGGCTAGAAGCTGGAAGATGAATGGATGTCCATCAATTGGAGAATGGTTGGGTAAATTATGGTATATGAATGTTATGGAATATTATTGTTCTGTAAGAAATGACCAACAGAAGGAATACAGAGAGGCTTGGAGAGACTTACATCAACTGATGCTAAGTGAAACGAGCAGAACCAGGAGACCATTATACACTTCAACAATGATACTGTATGAGGATGTATTCTGATGGAAGTGGATATCTTCAACATAGAGAAGAGCTAATCCAATTCCAATTGATCAATGATGGACAGAATCAGCTACATCCAGAAAAGGAACACTGGGAAATGAGTGTAAACTGTTATTTTTACCTTCTGAATCCAATTCTTCCTGTGTATCAAGAAATTCGGTTCTACACACATATATTGTATCTAGAATATATTATAATATATTTAACATGTATAAGACTGCCTGCCATCTGGGGGAGGGGGTTGGAAGGGAAAAAATCTGAACAGAAGTAAGTGCAAGGGATAATGTTGTAAAAAATTACCCATGCATATGTACTGTCAAAAAAAAGTTATAATTATAAAATAAAAAAATAGAAAATTGGGAGGGGGAAGGAGAAAAGGGAAGGGTTAGGCTAAATAGAAGGGAATACATAAATAGTAGGGGAAAAGTATAAAAAAGGGGGAGGGCTGCTTGAGGCAAGTGGTGCTCATAATTTAAATACTGGGGAGAGAAGAAAAGGAAAGAGAAAAGTATAATCTGGGGATAATTAAGATGGTAGGAAATACAGAATTAGTAATTTTAACCATATAACTGTGAATGGGGTAAACTCTTCCATAAAGCAGAAGTTGTAAGCACACTGGATTAAAATCCAGAATTCTACAATATGTTATTTACAAGAAAAAACATTTAAAGCAGAGCAATACATACGGAGTAAAGGTAAAAGCTGGAGCAGAATCTATTTTGCTTCAGATGAAGTAAAAAAAAAAAAAAAAAGCAGGGGAAGCCATCCTGATCTCAGATCAAGCAAAAGCAGAAATTGATCTAATTAAAAGAGATGAGGAAGGAAACTATATCTTTCTAAATTGTAGCATAAATAATGAAACAATATCAATGCTAAATATATATGCACCAAATGGTATAGGTAAAGGAGAAGTTGAGAGTTGCAAGAAGAAATAGACTGCAAAACTATAATTGTGGGAGATCTCAACCTTGCTCTCTCAGAACTAGATAAATCAAACCACAAAACAAATAAGAAAGAAGTAAAAGAGGTAAATAGAATACTAGAAAAGTTAGGTATGATAGATTTTTGGAGAAAATTGAATGGAGACAGAAAGGAGTACACTTTTTTCTTGGCATTCCATGGCACCTATACAAAAATTGACCATATATTAGGACATAAAAACCTCAAAATCAAATGCAGAAAGGCAGAAATAGTAAACACATTTTTTTTCAGATCACAATTCAATAAAAATTACATTCAATAAAAAGCCAGGTGAAAATTGTCCAACAAGTAGTTATACTAAATAATCTCATCCTAAAAAATGAATGGGTGAAACAGCAAATTATAGGCATAATTAATAATTTCATCCAAGAGAATGACTATAATGAGACAACATACCAAAATTTGTGGGATGCAGCCAAAGTGGTAATAAGGGGAAATATATCTCTAGAGGCTTATTTGCATAAAATAGAGAAAGAGAAGATCAATGAATTGGGTTTGCAACTAAAAAAGCTAGAAGAAGAGTAGATTAAAAAATCCCAAATACCAAACTTGAAATTCTAAAACAAAAGAGATTGACAAAATTGAAAGTAAAAAAAAACTATAGAGTTATAGAAAAACCAACAAAATAGATGAACCTTTAGTAAATTTCATTTGAAAAAGGAAAGAGGAAAATCAAAATTTTAGTCTTAAAAATGAAAAGGGAGAACTTTGCACTAATGAAGAGAAAATTAGAGCAATAAGTATGAGTTATTTTACCCCAAATTTATGCCAATAAATTTGATAACCTAAATGAAATGGAGGAATACCTACAATGGGATGACTTCCTCCAAAACTATAGGCTTCCCAGATTAACAGAGGAAGTAAATTGCTTAAATAGTCCCATTGTAGAAAAAGAAATAGAACGAACCATTAATCAACTCCCTAAGAAAAAGTCCCCAGGACCAGATGGATTTACATGTGAATTCTACCAAATATTTAAAGAACAATTAACTCCAATACTATATAAACTATTTGAAAAAATAGAGAATGAAGGACTGCTACCAAATTTCTTTTATGACACAGACACGATACTGATACCTAAACCAGTTAGGATGAAAACAGAGAAAGAAAATTATAGACCAATTTCCCTAATGAATATTGATGCAAAAATCTTAAATAAAATATTAGCAAAGAGATTACAGAAAAGCATCCCTAGGATATAATGCATCATGACCAAGTAGGATTTATACCAGGAATACAGGGCTGGTTCAATATTAGGAAAATTATTAGCATAATTGACTATATCAACCAAATTAACAAAAACCATATGATTATCTCAATAGATGCAGAAAAACCATTTGATAAAATCCAACACCTATTCCTATTAAAAACACTAGAGAGTATAGAAATAAATGGACTTTTCCTTAAAATAGTCAGGAGCATATATTTAAAAACATCAATAAGCATCATATATAATGGGGATAAACTTGAACCATTCTCAATAAGATCAGGGGTGAAATAAAGTTGCCTAGAATCATCATTACTATTCAAAATTGTATTAGAAATGGTAGCTTTGGCAAGTAAGAGATGAAAAAGAGATTAAAGGAATTAGAGTAGGTAATGAGGAAACCAAATTATCACTCTTTGCAGATGACATGATGGTATACTTAGAGAACCCCAGAGAATCAACTAAAAAGCTATTCAAAATAATTCACCACTTTAGCAAAGTTGCAGGATACAGAATAAATCCACATAGATCATCAGCATTTTATACATCACTAACAAAATCCAAAAGCAAGAGAAAAAGAGAAATTCCATTTTTTTAAATTTTTAGTTAATTTTTATAATTATAACATTTTCTTTGACAGTACATATTCATAGGTAATTTTTTTACAACATTATCCGTTGTACTCCCTTCTGTTCCAAATTTTTCCCCTCTTTCCCTTCACCCCCTCCCCTAGATGGCAGGCATTCCCATATATATTAAATATCTTATAGTATATCCTAGGTACAATATATTTGTGCAGAACCGAATTTTGTTGTTGTTGTTGTTGCAAAGGAAGAATTGTATTCGGAAGCTAAAAATAATCTGGGAAGAAAAACAAAACAAAACAGTGTTCACAGTTTATTCTCATTTCCCAGTGTTCCTTTTCTGGATGTAGCTGGTTCTTTCCATCATTAATCAATTGGAATTGGATTAGCTCTTCTCTATGTTGAAGATATCCACTTCCATCAGAATACATCCTCATACAGTATCATTGTTGAAGTGTGTAATGATCCCCTAGTTCTGCTCGTTTCACTCAGCATCAATTGATGTAAGTCTCTCCAAGCCTCTCTGTATTCATCCTGTTGGTCATTTCTTACATAACAATAATATTCCATAACTTTCATAGACCATAATTTACCCAACCATTCTCCAATTGATGGGCATCCATTCATTTTCCAGTTTCTAGCCACTATGAAAAGGGCTGCCACAAACATTTTGGCACATACAGGTCCCTTTCCCTTCTTTAGTATTTCCTTGGGATATAAGCCCAGTAGTAGTATGGCTGGGTCAAAGGGTATGCACATTTTGATAACTTTTTGGGCATAATTCCAGATTGCTCTCCAGAATGGTTGGATTCTTTCACAACTCCACCAACAATGTATTAGTGTCCCAGTTTTCCCACAGCCCCTCCAACATTCATCATTATTTGTTCCTGTCATCTTAGCCAATCTGACAGGTGTGTAATGATATCTCAGAGTTGTCTTAATTTGCATTTCTCTGATCAATAGTGATTTGGAACACTCTTTCATATGAGTGGAAATAGTTTCAATTTCATCATCTGAAAATTGTCTGTTCATATCCTTTGACCATTTATCAATTGGAGAATGGCTTGGAGAAATTCCATTTAAAATAATTGTTGATAGTATACAATATTTAGGAATCTTTATCTGCCAAGGGAAAATCAGGATCTATATGAGCAAAATTACAAAACACTTTCTGCACAAATAAAGTCAGATCTAAACAATTGGAAAAATATCAAGTGCTCTTAGGTAGGCTAAGCAAATATAATAAAAATGACAATACTACCTAAATTAATCTATTTATTTAGTGCTATACCAAACTCCCAAGAAACTATTTTTACTGACCTAGAAAAAATAACAAAATTCATATGGAAGAACAAAAGGTCAAGAATTTCCAGGAAACTATTGAAAAAAAATCAAATGATGGTGGTCTGTCTAGCTGTACCAGATCTAAAACTATATTATAAAGCAATGGTCATCAAAACCATTTGGTACTGGCTAAGAAAAAGAGCAGTTGATCAGTGGAATAGGTTAGGTTCACAGGACAAATAGTTAATAACTATAGCAATCTAGTCTTTGACAAACCAAAAGACACCAGCTTTTGGGATAAGAATTCATTATTTGATAAAAACTGCTGGGAAAATTGGAAACGAGACATTGACCCAAACTTAACTCCATATACCAAGACAAGGTCAAAATGGGTTCATGATCTAGACATAAAGAATGATATTATAAATAAATTAGAAGAACATAGGATAGTTTACCTCTCAGACCTGTGGAGGAGGAAGGAATTTGTGACCAAAGAAGAACTAGAAATCATTATTGATCACAAATTGATAATTTTGATTATATTAAGTTAAGAACTTTTTGTACAAATAAAACTAATGCAGACAAGATTAGAGGGCAAGCAATAAACTGGGAAAATTTTTTACGTTAAAAGGTTCTGATAAAGACCTCAGTTCCAAAATTTATAGAGAATTGACTCAAGTTTATAAGAAATCAAGCCATTCTCCAATTGATAAATGGTCAAAGGATATGAACAGACAATTTTTAGATGAAGAAATTGAAACTATTTGTGGCCACATGAAAAGGTGCTCCAAATCACCATTGATCAGAGATATGCAAATTAAGACTACTTTGAAATACCACTACACACCTCTCAGATTGGCTAGGATGACAGGAAAAGATAATGCTGAAAGTTGGAGGGGATGTGGGAAAACTGGATCACTGATACATTGTTGGTGGAACTGTGAATGAATCCAACCATTCTGGAGAGCAATTTGGAACTATGCTCAAAAAGTTATCAAACTGTGGATACCCTTTGACCCAGCAGTGTTACTACTGGGCTTATATCCCAAAGAGATCTTGAGGGAAAGGGACCCATATGTGCCAACATGCTTGTGGCAGCCCTTTTTGTAGAGGCTAGAAACTGGAAATTGCATAGATGCCCATCAATTGGAGAATGGCTTCATAAATTATATGAATGTTATGGAATATTTTTGTTCTGTAAGAAACAACCAGCAGAATAATTTCAGAGAGGCCTAGAGAGACTTACATGAAGTGATGCTAAGTGAAATGAGCAGAACCAGGAGATCATTATACATGGCAACAAGAAAACTATACAACGATCAATTCTGATGGACATGGCTTTCTTCAACAATGAGATGATTCAAATCAGTTCCAATTGTTCAGTTATGAAGAGAGTTATCTACACCCAAAGAGAAGACTATGAGAAATGAGTGTGGACCACAGCATAGCATTTTCATTCTTTCAGTTATTTTTGCTTGCATTTTTTGTTTTCCTTCTCAGGTTTTTTCTTTCTTTCTAGAGCCAATTTTTCTTGTGCAGCAAGATAACTGTATAAATATGTATAAATATATTGAATTTAACATATATTTTAACATATTTAATATGTATTGAACTACTTGACATCTAGGGGAAGCAGTGAGGAAAAAGAGGGGAAAATTTGGAACAGAAGGTTTTGCAAGGGTCAGTGTTGAAAATTACCCACCCATATGTTTTATAAATAAAAAGCCACAATTAAAAAAAAAAAAGTTTTAGTCTACTGCAAGCTCAGTATGAGTCAGCAGCAATGCAATGTGGCAATTAAATTCTAGGGCTTTATGAAGAGAGGCAAATCTCTTGAGAATAGGGACATGATAGTTCAACTAGATATTCTACTCATGTCTGGATCTTATCTGGAGTTATTATGTTCAGTTCTGGCTACCAGAGTTTAATTAAGGTATTGATAAACCAAGAAAAATTCAAAGGGGGGACAACAGGACTGTCAAAGGTCTTGAGCCTCTGCCTTTTTGTTTTGTTTTTGAGCCTGTGTCTTAATGAGGATCTGTTGAATTTGGCATGTTTGTTTAAGAAGAGATTTAAAAGGCAGCATTTTAGTGGTTTGTAAAAGTTGCATGTAGAGAAGAGAATAGATTGGCTTTAAGGAAGAACTAGGAGCAATGAGTAGAAGATATAAAAAGGCAGATTTAGGTTTATTATCAGACCAAAATTTTACCAGAGTTGTCCAAAAGTAGAATGGACTGCTTTAATAAGCAGTCTCTGGAACTCTTCAAGCAGAAACTTGATGCATACTTGTTGGGTATATCATATAAAGGCATTCCTTTAGGATATGCATTATGCTAGATGCACACTAATATCCTTTTCACTTCTCAAATTCTGTGATTCTGAAATGTTTCATCATTACAATGTGACTTTAATAAAGTACATAAAGGATATGATTATAAAGGGCTGTTCTCCCAGGTTTGCTTTGTACTCCATCCATGAATCCTTTGGCTATTTGACCTTGCACTGTTTCTTCTTTATTATTCCAATACTGAGTCACACTTAACATCTATTCTCTTTAGGCAAATGGCTGAGTGCTGTTAGAGGAAGTCATGTATGTTTTGCATGATTTCACATATGCAATTAATATATTACTTGCCTTTTTAGTGGATGAAAGAGGGAATGGGATGGAAAGAGAGAATTTGGAATTCATAATTTAAAAGAAAGATTGTTAAAAATAAATAATGCATTTAGAGGAAGTCATGAAATCAGGTGGATCAAATTTCATGATGTTTCATGATAAGTTACTTAACCTTTCTCTGCCTATTCCTTATCTATAAAATGGAGATAATAATAGCACCTACTACCCAAGGTGGTTGTGAGGATCAAATGAAATAATATTTGTAAAGGATTTAGTAACTGAAACACATAAATGTTAGTTGTTGTTTAACCTCATCCTACTAACCTTATACATACTAACATATATACTATTATTTAATCTCATAGTAGCCATACTACTACACAGCAGTACTTTTTTATTTGTAATTTTCCACCACACTACTCAAGGCTATTCCCAAACCTCCTCCTCTGATTTTTAACCCTTATGGCCACCCTTATTCCTCTTACTTTCAAAAGCTAAATTGGCCTTCAACTCTATATAGATAACTGATGCTATCCTCCTGAGTTTCCTTCTCTATACCTCTTTGTTTCTTCACCAACCCTTTTCTTCTTTGCTATGGTCTGAGAGAACAAGGTAGTCATTTTCCTTCTCACAAATAATCTTTTCTCTTAATCCTGTCTCCTTAGGGATCTTGTTTCATCAATGAATCCTTGGTGAAAGAAGGAAACAAGCATTAGCCAGGCACTATTTTAAATGCTTCAAAAATATTATTTTATTTGGATCTCATAACAGCTCTGTGTTCTAGATGCTATTTTTTTTACAGTTGAAGAAATAGATGAACAGAGGCTGTGATTTGCCCAGAGTAAGTGAATTTGAATTAAGGTTTTCCTGGCTCCAGGCCCAGTGCTCTATCTACTGTATCTTCTAGCTACTTTAAATATATACTGGACTCATCATTGTAGTCTTCCTTTATACCTGAATTTCTTTGCTTTTTGAAAACTTCAGTATTTATATCAATGTCTCCTCAAATGTTTACCAGTTCATCTTCCTTCTCACATCCCATGACTTACAAATTCATTCTACTTCAGTCACATAGAGGGATAGGCATTGATTAGTTCTTCATGCTTGTATTATCTGCCTACCATATGTCAGGCATTGTATGAACTGTCCAAAGTGCAAAGACAACAACAAAACAATTCATGCTCTAAATGATCTGCCATGGGGGGGTAAATAAGAATACACAAATATTGCTCTCCTCTTTCTTTCCTCCTCCTTCCCGCTCTTCTCCCTCTCTTCTCTTCCTTTCTCCCCCTCTTCTCTCCCCCTCTTCGCTCTCCTCTCTCCTGCTTTCTCTCTCTGTCTCTCTCTGTCTCTCTCTGTCTCTCTCTCTGTCTCTCTCTCTGTCTGTCTCTCTCTCTCTCTCTCTCTCTCTCTCTCTCTCTCTCTCTCTCTCTCTCTCTCTCTTTCTCTCTCTCTCTCTCCTGTCTCCCTTCTTCTTCTCTCTTCCTCTCTCTCTCCTCTCTCCCTCCCCAATCCCTCTCTCTTTCTCTCCTTCTTTTGCAGCCAGGTGATTGGAAGTAGATCCTGGACAACTCACTTAATTCCGTTTTCTCATTTTCCTTATATGTAAAATGATGTGGAGAAGGAAATGGCAAAAATTCTAGTACCTCTGCCAAGAAAACTTCAAATGGAATCATAAAAAGTTGGAAATGAGTGAAATGACTGAACAATATACATACATACACTCACACATACACATACACACACACATATTTGAAAGGTAAAGAGAGGCAATTTTTATAGTAGATAAAGCATTGAGTTTGGAGTCAGAAGACTTAGGTTTCAGTTCTGCCTTTGACATTTGCTAGCAATATTCCTTGTCTATAAAAAAGGGGATAATATGTATCAAACAGAATAGTTGTGGTTCAAATCAGATGATATATGTGAATCACTATGCAGAGCTTAAAATTCTATATAATTGTTTACTACTACAATTATTATGATCTTTAAAAATAATAGGAAATTCCCAGTTAAATCTGGTGACTTCACCTTTGAAGAAACTAGAAATTTCTAAGATAGGTATCTATCATTGTGACTGCTTATGTGTATATGTGTTTTTAGATGTGTGCATATGACATACATTTATATATTATATCAATTTATTATACATTTTTGCTCCAGTTTCAGATTTAATTCTTTGAAAGATGAATTGATACCTTTAAGATCTGAATTTATAATCTGTAAAAGAAGTTATGGATGCACCCCTTTGTCACATTACTTTTTACCCCCTTTTTAGTTGTATTTCAAAGTTTTAAACAGAAAATCCAAAGTTATGTTTTCTTAAGAAGTTATGGCAAATTATTTATTTTCAGATGATTTTAAAAATATGTTTTACAGGGATCAGTTTATACCTATACATTTGATGAAGAACCAAAAGTTGAAACAATCTTAGATGCATATGATGGATATATACAGGCAGTTGACTTTATCACTGGAAACAAATACTGCATGGTGAGGAACTTCCACATATATATCACAGGATATAATATAGTTGGCATGTTTAGAATATAAACACTTAAATATTTAAAAAAACTTAGCATGTATTAGTATTGAAAACTGTCTCCGAATGAAGTGTTTGCAAGTATGTGACAAGGATTAAAATCTTAGATTTTGGTTGGAAATTAGATTTATTAGTTTCATAATCTTCCTCAACATTGATGTTAGCACAATGTTAAAATCACTGATATTATTTTATTCCTGAAAAATTTAAAAAAGCAAACAAGAGAACTTAAAAGACCATTGCTATACTAGCCTCCAAAGAGGCATATCAGTACATTATTTGCAGTGGTTAAATATTCAGCAAATTTACAAAGTTTATTTATTATCTCCAGACAGAATGATACATTTATTATAATTTTAAGTGAAGCTAGATATTGAAATATGTATATTAAAGGAAAAGCAAGAAAACCCCCTAATTGACATGTTTGGAATAAGCCACAGGATACATTGTAGCCAGTGGATTATATTCCCTCCAGTGGCTCTCATGTTGTTGTTTGATCAATATTGATTTGAAACCAAATCTGAATTATGTTTCTTGCTGGCTATGTGACTTTCAGCAAATTACTTTTTTTCTTCTGTGATTCAGTTTTGTCATCTCTGTAAAATGAGGTGAGGGGGGGATGAGGGTTAGATTAGACAGATTTTAAAGTAGTTTCCTGGTCAAAACCCTATGATAAATATAATTAGTTTTGAACTTCAGGTAAGCAAAAGGAAATGTTTGATATCCAGAATCTTATGTGAGCACTTTTGTCTATTTTCAAGAAATATTCAAACCAATAAAATTCTATTTAAAACTTTAACAACAGGATAATATATAAGTGATCTTATCACTTTGCTAGTCAGATATTCAATTCTTAGTCATTTTTCTTCATATCTATCTAAAAGAGGTATTAGATGTCAGATTTATTGAATTCTAATTTATTGAATTAAGTGCTGAGTCTATGAAAGAATAAAAATAGAGTAACAAATTTTGATATTTGTTTTAAAAAGAACATTAATGGGATTTAACAAAAACGTCCATACATGTTCTCTGGGCAAAATTTTCCCTTTATCTTATTAGTTAATTTCCAACTTAAAAAACTCACAGACTTGAAGTTTAATTATTATAAGCCTTTTAAAATACAGTAAAGTCATTTTCTAATGCATCTTTAAATTATAAATGTTGATGTTGAAATGTTAATTTTGACTGTATTGTCCTTGATTTGTATAAATGATACTCATGGCTCATTTTCCAGCTATAATTGCAATGGGGCTGATTTTTCTTAAGAAGAAATGAAAAAAGTTCACTTTTTATATGTTTCATATGTTTCACAGTTTCTATGCTTATGCTTTTTTATTGCTTGTGTGTTAGTCAGTAACCATTTTGGGAGAAATCTGTATTTGGTTGTTAGAGACTGGATCTCACATCAGCAAATTGCACCTTAGGACTGAGGTATGTATTCTTAAGGGGTAGGTAATTTTCAGGTTGAATGCAATATAAGTTTATCTCTTCATCTTCACATGATCTTATTTCCTAGGAAATGTCCTTGTTTATCATTTGTATATATTTATCTCTTCCTATTCTGCAGTAACTTTGATGTATTTAAGTAAATACTCTAAAGTCATGTAATTGAATACTGCACAAAGCATCACATGTATTTCATCAAAATTTGGTACTGTATTATTGGTGTTTCAAAGAAGAAATTGCACATAATATCAAATTATAGCAAGATCAGGAAGAATTGAAAGAATTATTTATGTATATTTTGTCATTATTAATATTTTTTTCATGTTAATTGGGTATATGGCACAGTTCAAGGTATTATGAAAATCTAAATAGTAATTAGAGATAATGCTGTCCCTTCCCTTTATTATGAGATTAAAATCTCAATTATAAATAGACTGTGACACTAAACCTGACATCTAAATAGGATTATTACAGGGCAAAAAAAAAAAAAGCTAGGAGATGAAATTGGTCAAGTCATAATAAAAGGACTAAAGTTATAAATTCTTTACCCAGACTTATAAAAGACAGGAAATCTCCATGATCTACTTAATTGTGACTCAGTTTTGATATTGGTTTGTTTCTGTCTAGAATCTTAGAATGTTAAAATTTGAAAGAACTTCATAGATAATCTGATCCAATCCTTTCATTGTATAGCATGTAGGAAAAGGGAAGTTCTTTTTCCACTATCCCAAAGAGAGTTAGAATTAGAGTTGGAGATAGAATTCATGATTGAGTCCTGATCGAGAACCCTATCCACTGCACCATGCTGCTTCCTTTCTCTTGGGCATAGAAAAAATAGAAGCAAATTAGAAAGCACACTTATGAATTCAATATTTAGTATTTTTTCTATTAAATAAATCAGGAAGAATTAATAATAGACTAGCTTCCTTTTGTAGTGTAGTCCAGATTCTCTTTTTTAAGGTTTCAGCTACCTGTTAGAAGAACCAATGCAGCCATAACAACTTTTTCTTAGTGTGCCTTAGGTAGTGCCAGTTTGGGGAGCTGCATGTTCTAGCGTTCCCTAAGTTTGGCTTAGTACTTTACACAATATTTAATTATAATTGAAGAATCACAGGGCATAGCAATAAGCAGGATGAAATCATCATCTATCTGCAATAACCTAACACATAGTAGAATGATCATTTGAACTGATTTTTGAAAAGAATTTTGAATAATTTATTTTATAATTCCATGTTGGAAAAGATTCAACTTGAGTCAGCTTGAGAAAATAATTTTTAAACACTAATTCATTCACTAGATGTCTATTAAACTCCTATTATGTGTGTCTGTTTCCCTAGGTGCTTGTTGAAGATACAAAAGAAACACAAGACAAAACACTTGCCTTCTAGATTATTATTATAATATATACCTATATAAAAGAACTGGAATATTACATAAAGGTTGTGATAGATAAAGACCTAATTTCTTCAAGAAGTTGTGTGTTGTTGTTCAGGAAGCTATTTCAGTAGTCTTCTTTGTGCTCCTGTGAACCATACTATTCATGGGATTTTCTTAGTAAAGACCCTGGAGTAATGTGCTCTTTAAAAGAGAATAAAAGAAGAGGAAGCAGGGGAAAAATTCGGAACAAAAGGGAGTACAAGGGATAATGTTGTAAATAATTACCTATGCATATGTACTGTCAAAAATGTTATAATTATAAAATTAATTTTTAAAAATTTCATCATCTGTTTCAGTTCATTTCCTTTGACCATTTATCAATTGGAGAATAGCTTGATTTCTTATAAATTAGAGTCAATTTTCTATATATTTTGGAAATAAGGACTTTATCAGAACCTTTAACTGTAAAAATGTTTTCCGAGTTTGTTGCTTCCCTTCTAATCTTGTTTGCATTAGTTTTGTTTGTACAAAGGCGTTTGAATTTGATATAATCAAAATTTCTATTTTGTGATCAATAATGATCTCTAGTTCTTCTTTGGTCACAAATTCCTTTCTCTTCTACAAATCTGAGAGGTAAACTATTTTATGTTCCTCTAATTTATTTATAAGCTTATTCTTTATGCCTAAATCATGCACCCAGTTTGATCTTATCTTGGTGTACGGTGTAAAGTGTGGGTCCATGCCTAATTTCTGCCATAGTAATTTCCAGTTTTCCCAGCAGTTTTTGTCAAATAATGAATTCTTATCCCAAAAGTTGGGATCTTTGGGTTTGTCAAATACTAGATTGCTGTAGCTATTGACTATTTTGTCCTGTGAACCTAACCTATTCCACTGATCAACTAATCTGTTTCTTAGCCAATAGGAAAAGGTTTTGGTGACCACTACTTTATAATATAGTTTTAGATCAGGTATAACTAGGCCACCTTCATTTGATTTTTTTTCATTAATTCCTTCAAAATTCTTGACCTTTTGTTCTTCCATATGAATTTTGTTATTTTTTTCTTTATTTATTTTTATTAATTTTATAATTATACATTTTTGACAGTATATATGCATGAGTAATTTTTATAACATTATCCCTTGTATTCATTTTTTCCAGATTTTCCCCTCCCTCCCTCTACTCCCTCCCCTAGATGATAGGCAATCTCATACATTTTACATGTGTTACAGTATAACCTAGATATAATATATGTGTGTAAATCCAATTTTCTTGTTGCACATTAAGTATTAGATTCCGAAGGTATAAGTAACCTGGGTAGATAGACAGTAGTGCTAATATATGTTGTTATTTTTTCTAGGTCATTAAAATAGTTTCTTGGGAGTCTGATTGGTGTAGCACTAAATAAATAGATTAGTTTAGGGAGTATTGCCATCTTTATTATATTCACTCAGCCTATCCAGGAGCACTTAATATTTTTCAATTTATTTAAATCTGACTTTATTTGTGTGGAAAGTGTTTTGTAACTTTACTCATATAAATCCTGACTTTCCTTTGGTAGGTAGATTCCCAAATATTTTATGCTATCGACAGTTATTTTGAATGGAATTTCTCTTTATATCTCTTGCTGTTGGATTTTGTTGGTGATGTATAAAAATGCTGAGGATTTATGTGGATTTATTTTGTATCCTGCAACTTTGCTAAAGTTGTGAATTATCTCTAATAGCTTTATAGTAGAATCTCTGGGGTTCTCTAAGTATACCATCATATCATCTGCAAAGAGTGATAGTTTAGTTTCCTCATTACCTACTCTAATTCCTTTAATCTCTTTCTCGACTCTTATTGCTGAGGCTAGTGTTTCTAATACAATATTGAATAATAATGGTGATAGTGAGTAACCTTGTTTCACTCTTCCTGGGAATCTTACTGATCTTACTGGGAATGGTTCCAATTTATCCCCATTATATATGATGCTTACTAACGGTTTTAAATATATGCTCCTGACTATTTTAAGGAAAAGTCCATTTATTCCTATACTCTCAATTACTACAATTTCTGTATTCCCTTCTGCTTAGCTTACTTTGTTCCTTTTCACTTTTCCTCTCACAATTTTCAAAATGAGGTAGGAGAAGTTTCACCATAAATCAAATATGTCTAATATTTTTCTGTTTAAGCCAATTCTGATGAGAGTAAGATACACACAATGTTCATGCCCCTCCATTCTTTCTGTCACATATAATAAGTTTCCTTTGCCTCTTTGGGAGATGTAGTACCCCTACTTTACTGTTTTTCTGGTAAAATTTCCTTTTCACCTCTAGTTTCTAGGACAAAATACGCATGTGTTCTTTATATATCTTTATAACAGAAATATAATTCCCAAGATTTTTTTTACCTTTTTAGGTTTCTCTTGAGTCTTATATTTGGAGATCAAACTTTTTATTTAGTTCCAGTTTTTTCATCAGAAATAAATGAAATTCACTCATTTCATTGAATGTCCATCTTCCCTGGAAAAAAATGCCATTTTGGCTGGGTAAGTTATTTTTGGCTGCATACCAAGTTCCTTAGCCTTTCAGAATATCAGATTCCAGGACCTTCCATTCTTTAATATGGATGCTGCTAAATACTGATTAATCCTTATTGTGGCTCCTCTATATTTGAATTGATTTTTTTCTAGCAGTTTGTAGTATTTTTTCTTTGGTCTGATAGTTGTGGGACTTAGCCACAAAATTTCTTGGAGTTTTGATTTTAGGGTCCCTTTCAGTAGGTGATTGATGAGTTCTTTCAATGTCTATTTTATCCTCTGTTTCTATAACATCTGGGCAGTTCTCTTTGATAATTTCCTGGAAATAGTGTCCAGGATCTTTTTTTTTTCATCATATTTTTCAGGAAGTCCAATAATTCTCAGATTATCTCTCCTAGATCTATTTTCCAGGTTTGTTGTTTTCCCAAGAAGGTATTTGACATTTTTTCCATTGTTTTGTTTTTATGGTGTTGCTTGACTGATTCTTCCTATCTCCTGGAGTCATTCAATTCCATTTGTTCAATTCTGATTTTTAATGAATTATTTTCTTCATTTATTTTTAAATATCTTTTTCTAATTTTCCAATTGAATTTTTAAGTGAGTTGATTTTTTCCTATGGAATTTTTTTTTTCCATTTTGCCAATTTTATTTTTTAGAGATCTATTTTCTTTTTCCAGTTCACTAATTCTGTTTTCTTTAGAGTTGTTTACTTTTTCCAGTTCAGTAATTCTGTTTTTCAAGGATTTAATTTCTTTTTCCACTCTTTCTTTAAATGAGTTAGATGGCTTATCCAGACCCTCTTGCCAAGCTTTCCTTTCATTTCCCATTTTTCTTTTAGCTCTCTTGTGAGAGCTAAATTTCTTCTATGAGAGTTTTGTGTGTTGAGGACTATATCATATCCCCCTTTTGGGAGTCATCTGGAGACAGTCTGTTTATAGTTTCCTCAAGGTTTAAAGTCTGCTCTCTATCCATATAGAAGCTATCAATAGTTAAAGCTCATTTAAATTTTTTGTTCATTTTGTCAAAGAAGAATAAAAGAAAACAAACTAACAACAACAATAACAACAAAAAACAAATGCAGTCTGCCTTTTTTTTGGGGGGAAGCCTCTTCTATAGACTGCAGGGGGCAGCAGTGAGGCACTAGCAGGACAGCAATGGCTGTGCTGTGTCTACACTCTGAGACTCTGAGAGTATGCTAAGACACTCTGGGTGGGTGTGGCCATGTCCTGAGAGACCCTAGCTTTTGGGGGTTATAGTCTTTACCCCCTGTGTGTATAGCTTCTCTGTTGATCTACTGGCTTGCTGCCAGGGCAAAGTAGCCACACCTTGGTAAAGTTCTCCCTGCAGAAACGGCTGAGATCACACCTCTTCCCCATTCAGTTCTGCTCAGTGTGAGCTGCCTTCCAAACTGTCACTGCCTGCCCTCAGTCTGCGCCTGATCTAACCATCCCCATCAGCGAGCAAAAACAGACCTTTTCTGGCAAATTTAGAGGATATGTTCTGTTGGTAATTATTTGTGATATTTTTTTTTTCAGTCCAGCACTAATTCTGAGGCCTTGTTATGAAAGCAAGTCTGAGGGCAAAAAGGGAATTTAAATAGATGTGTTTGTCCTCTCCACCATCTTGGCCAGAAATCTCCAATATTATCTTTTTTGTATTTTTATTTTGTTAAATTTTATTGAATTTCCAGTTGCTCTCTAGAATATTGTAGGCCACATGTAGCCTATGGATTCTGTGCTTGACTTATATAGGTTAATTTTTATTTTATATAGGTTAATATTAATAATGATTTTAAATAATTTATGTACTGTTATTGATATGATCAAGTTACTTTTATATATCATTATTAAAATTTTCATGTGAGTAGATCTGTCAATAAAATTCATAACTCCCACTTTTTTGACAAAGAAATACTTTCAATACATGTTGCAAATCTCTTTGAATCCTTAGTCATTCTCATCTCAAGAATGACAGTAGTACTAATAGTAGATGATAGTAACGTTTACAAAGCACTTTAATATATATTCATGAATTCCTCACAACAACTGTATGGGATATGTAGTACAAGTAGTAGTACCTTTTTTTTTATGTGCTTTTTATTTATTTCACAATCCAGAGCCACTTATTTGCTTATTTGCCCATTTAGTCTTTGCAAAGTCATAGTAGAATTCTGATGTGAGTCTTTATGCTATAACTAAAAATTGGGGTGTTTATTTTAACTAGGTAAATGATATGGCTTGCTGCCCCTCCTCACTTTCAGTCGCTGTGGGAACCAATGAAGGATGTATCCAATTTCTTGACGTAACTGATGTTGAATTACCTCAAATTGCTCATAGTATCTTCCTGACTCGATCTTCTATACAGCACGTTCAGTAAGTATAGCTGGAAATGAGTTCAGTTTATAATACCTTGTATGATATGTTTGCTGGGAATAACATGAATTTATGGTTTTGTCATATTAGTTTTGGGCCATATGTTTTTTTCATTTCCAAGGCTTTTTGGCCTCCATACTTACTAGCTCTAGCTGAATGTTAAAGGAACATAATAGGTTTCTTCTTAGTAAGTATTATCATATTTTAAGTGTATTGTTATAATTTTCTTCTTTGATTAAGGAATTATTTCAACATTAACTTTAAACATTAAATTAACATTAACATAACATTAAATGAAACTTTTTTTAACATTTGCCATTAACATTTTATTTCTTTAATATTAAATTTTGAAATATTTAAAAATATCCTATATTTTTTCTTTTGTGATATTCTCAGGTATTTTTACAGGGCACTATGATGTGATAATACATCTCCCTTTTATGTCAAATTATGTTGACATTACATTTCACTCATGTCATTTTCTATGACTAAAAGATTCATTGTAATCTGTCACATAATTTTAATTTTATTTTTAGTCCTGAACTCTTGCTCTCCCACCTTGCCCTTCTTCTACATTGAGAAGGCAAGAAAATGCAAAAACTGCTATATAACAAGTAACAACAAATTTTTACATTAGCCATACTTAAGGGGGAAAAAGAAGAGCAGTTAGGTGATACAGTAAATAGAATACTGGTTCTGGAGTTAGGACCATCAAATCCAGCCTCAAACACACTTCCTATCTATATGATTATTTTTTGCTTCTTTTTTATATCCCCAGAGCTTAGCACAGTGCCTAACATATTGAAGACACTCAATAAATGCTTATTGATTGACTGATTTCATACATAAAAATGTAATCAGTTTAAACATGTTTAGCTCCCCATAATTGCTCACTCATGTTTTTCTTTTTTATGCTTCTTTTGACTTATGTGTTTGTATGTCAGATTTTCTGCTCACCTCTGAAGTTTTCATCAGGAATTCTTGGAAATATTCTGTTTCATTAGAGGTTCATTCCACTCCCCATCCTCCCTTATAGGATTATACTCAGTTTTTCTGGGTGAGGCATTCTTGGTTGAAACCTAAATGCTTGCTTTGCCTTACAGGTTGTCATTCCAAGTTCTATACTTCTTTATTAGTAGCCACTAAATCATGTATGATCCTGACTTTGACTCCTTGGTACTAGAATTCTATATTTCTGGCTGTTGCAAGTGTTTTCTCTTCACCTTGAAGACCTAGGCATGGGCATATTATTCTTAGGAGTTTTTAATTTAGGATTGCTTTCAGAAAGTAAACAGTGAATACTTACAATTTTTGCTTTACTTTCTGGTTCTAATATATCTGGTCATTTTTCTTTTTGAAAAAAAAAAGTTTTTTAACATTCATTTTTTTTTAAATGACTTCCAAGTTTTTTTACTTAGAACTTTATTTTTCAGCCCTTCCCCACCTTTTGAGAATATAAGCAATATAATATCAATTATACATGTGAAGTCATGCAAAGCATTTCCATATTGGCCATATTCCAGCCTCTTCCCCCCACCCCAAGCAAGAAAAATTAAGAAAGTGAAAAAAGTATGCTTTACTTACCAGTCTTCAGAGCCCACCTGGATAAACACAGAGACAAGCCAATTGGGAGGTGCAAACAGTCTGTCTTTATTCAGATATCATCTTGGCAAAGTGAGGCAGGAAGCAAGAGAGAGAGAGTTCAGCTCAAAGCCGGCTATTTGTGCTTCCTCTCTTCTGGGATTACCTGTGCTAAACCACTCGGCATAATGCCAGAGATGGAATACCCCGAAGGAGGTGTATGAAAGTTGCATCAGAGGAGGAGATCTAGCAAGAGAACATGCCCCTCGTCACCTCAAGGAGCCTATCAGGTTCCTATACCCCTGTGTGGGACAATCTCCTGCTTCAGGGCCGCACCCTTTCTATTTCCTTGAGTCCCACCCTGACCAAACTGAAAAGCTATGTGGTATATAAGAGTACATGACTAATCTCAAAGACAGGAGTGTCCCTAACATTATTCTATTTTAAAATGAAAAAATGATTTTAGAAAGGCCTGTAAAAACAGGATGATTTCAGAAAGGCCTGGAGAGACTTACATGAACTGATACTGAGTGAAATGAGCAGGACCAGGAGATAGTTGCATACTTCAACAACAATACTATATGATGATCAATTCTGATAGATGTGGCTATTTTCAACAATGAGATGAACCAAATCAGTTCCAATAGAGCAGTAATGAACTGAACCAGCTACACCTAGCAAAAGAACTCTGGGAGATGACTATGAACCACTACATAGAATTCCCAATCCCTCTAATTTTGTCCACCTGCATTTTGGAGTTCCTTCACAGGCTAATTGTACACTATTTCAAAGTCCGATTCTTTTTGTACAGCAAAACAACTGTTTGGACATGTATACATATATTGTACTTGATTTATACTTTAACATATTTAACATGTATTAGTCAACCTGCCATCTGGGAGGGAAGGAAAGTAAATTAGAACAAAAGGTTTGGCAAGTGTCAATGTTTTAAAATTACCCATACATAATATCTGGTAAATAAAAACTATTAAAATAATTTAAAAAAAAGAAAGGCCTGGAAAGATTTACATGAACTTATGCTGAGCAGATGGTAATAATAGATTATGTGATGATGAACTATGAGAGACTTGGGTTCTTCTTGGCAGTTCAATGATCCAAGGTGATCCCTATAAACTTTTGGTGGAAAAATGCCATCTGCATCCAGAGAGAGAACTATAGAGACTGAATATAAATCAACACATGCAATGTCCATTTTTTTCTTTTTCTTATATTTTTCTCTGTTTTTTCTTTTTGTTCTGATTCTACTCTCTCAGCAATAATATATATATATATATATATATATATATATATATATGTAGTAAGTATATAAACAATGAATGTTCCTGTATAACCAAAAAAAACAAAACAGTTTTTTGTGTGTAACTGAGGAAAATAAAAATTAAAAAAAATGTTCTACTTCTGCTTACTTCACTTTGCATTCAGTGATCTATTCTTTTTCTTTCTTGTTGATGAAAGTTTAATATAAATTTTCCCCCTAGGACTGCTTTGTCCACAACCCAAAAGTTTTATTATAATGTCTTATTATTGTTATTTAATTTAACAAAATTAGATATTATTTTCTATGATTTTGACTTTGGTTCACTAATTTTTTTAGTCTTTTGGAATTATCTTGGATCATTTTATTAATGAGAATAACATTCACAGACGATTTTTACATAATGTTGCTATGTTATGTACAATATACTTCTGGTTCTGCTCATTTTACTTTGCATTAGTTTGTGTAAGACTTTTCAGGTTTTTCTCAAATCATCCTGCTAGTCATTTTTTATAGCACAATAGTATTGCATAACAATCATATATTTGTTTAACCATTCCTCAGTTGATTCACATTCCCTCAGTTTTCAATTCAATTCTATGGTAACATAAAAAGAAATGCTATAAATATTTTTATTCAAATAAGTAATTTGTTTTTATTTAATCTCTTTGAGATATAGACCAAGTAGTAGTATTTTGGGGTCAAAGGATCACAATTGTATAGCCCTTTTCAGCATAGTTCCAAATTGTTCTCCAGAATGGTTTATAAGCTCACTAACAGTGTATCAAGGTATCAATTTTTCCATATACCCTCCAGCATTTGACATTTACCTTTCCTATCATGTTAACCAATTTGATAGGTTAAAAAAAAGTATATTTCTGTAATTAGCAATTTAGAACTTTTTTCACATGATTATTGATAGCTTTGATTTCTTCTTCTGAAAATACCTGTTCATATCTATCCACCAGATATATCAATTGAGGAATGACTTTTATTTTATAATTTGTCTCAGTTCCCTATGTTTTTGAGAATGTGAAGCCTTTATCAGAGAAACTTGTTTTAAACTCCCCTCCCTGATTTCCTAGTTTCTTTGTCATTTAAGCTGTATTTGTGAAAACTTTTTAAATTTAATGTAATCAGAATTATTTCTTTTATTGATATGATTCAGGGCAAGGTATACTTAGTAAACTTTGTAAATTTCTGAGTCAGGTCAGCTTATTCCTAGTTGGCAATTTCAGTAGTGACAGCACTACCAGGTAACACCTGTTCCTGCCCCCTGAAGTTCAGGGATCTCCTGGGATATCTTTCTACCCCATTGCTTCCTGTCATAGTCTTTATCCTTTTTCAGTCTCTTCAGTACTAGAATGCCAGATCCTATGTTTAGTCTCTAAAAACATTTCTGTCTCTCTAAATTGACCTGGGCTAGAAAAATGATTCACTGTGACTTTTAAAAATGTTTTTTCCTGATCATTATTTGATCTGGTGAGTTTTCTATATTTTTGTGGAGGAGATATGATGAAGAGATATGTTTTTTTACGCCTTCATACTCCACTATTTAAACTATATTCCCTTTTGTATCACTCTCTTTCTAAGATATCTATGACTCTTAAGCATGATTATATTACCTTATCATTAAATGTGACCATGGAAAAGTCATTTATCTATTTTGAATCTCTAGACTTGAATCTGAGAGATATGGTTTCAAATACTGCCTCAGAAAAATTCCTGACTCTGTGATAATTGGCAAGTCAGAATTTCAGAACATTAGTTTTCTCATGAGTAAAATGGGGATATTGTAAATGACAAAACCTTCAATATCTTTATTTACAAAACAAAACAAAATGGGCTGACAAAGAATTAAATAAGATTGAAAAGACTCAAGAACACCTACTTTATCATCTTTCATGTACTAGCACTAATCATCATCATTATTTGATATTTATTTGATGTCATCATCATTTCTATAGAGAAGTTTTCTTTTCTTGCTTTTCTTTTCTTGGAGAATCACTTGTATTCTTATAAATTTGACACAGTTCTTGTATATTTTAGAAATGAGGCCTTTATTAGAAATACTGGCTATAAATTTTTTCCCAGCTTTGTATTTTTAATCTTGTTTGTGTTAGTTTTGTGCAAAAAATTTGCACTTCTTAATGTGCTCCAGTTCTTTTTTGATCATATATTCCTCCCTTCTCCAAAGATCTAATACATAAACTATCCCTTGTTCTCCTAATTTACTTTTGTTATCACCCTTTATACCCAAATCATGCATTCATTTTTACCTTATTTTAGTATGGGATGTTTCTGAGATATGCTGAGTTTCTGACATATTATTTCCCAGTTTTCTCAGCAATTTTTGTAAAATAGTGAGTGACAGCACTACCAGGTAACACCTGTTCCTGCTCCCAGAAGCTGGAGTTTTATCAAATACGATATAACCATAGTCATTGATTATTGTGTCACATGTATCTAACTTATTCCACTAGTCTACCACTCTATTTGATTAGCCAGTACCAAATGATTTTGATGATTGCTACTTTATAATACACTTTTATATCTGGTACTGCTACACCACCATCCTTTGTATTTTTCTGTTCGTTAATTCCCTTGATATTCTTTTTTTTTTTTTTTTTTTTTTTTTTTTTGATAAAAGAGGTTTATTATGGGGTTTGGAAGTAAAGTTAAAGTCTAGTTAGTAAAGTTGAAGGTAGAGATAAAAGGACACCGGAAACAGTGTTCCAGTGGGCAGAGATCCTTGGCATGCCAGGTGTAAGGCTGCCATGTTTTTCCCTTGATATTCTTGCACTTTTTTTCTTCTGGATGAATTTTGTTATTTTTTTGTAGTTATATAAAATAATTTTTGGCAAATTGATTGATATGGCACTGAACAAGTAGATCAAATTATGAGCAAGTGATATTTTTCCAGTTGTTTAGATCAGACTTTATTTTTGTAAGAAGTGTTTGTAATTGTGTTTATATATTCCTGGGTTTATCTTGATAGGAAGACACCCAAATATTTTATCTACAATTATATTAAATGAGATTTCTCTATAGTGTTTGTAGTTGTGTTTATATATTCCTGAGTTTATCTTGACGGGAAGACACCCAAATGTTTTATCTACAATTATTTTAAATGAGATTTCTCTATCTCTTGCTGCTAGGCTTAGTCAGTAATATTTAGAAATGTTGATGATTGATGTGGTTTTATTTTATATCCTGCAACTTTGCTAAAGCTGTTAATTGCTTCAAGTAGGGTTTTGGATGATTCTCTCAGAGTGTCATCATATCATCTGCAAAGAGTGATTTTTTTTCTCCTCATTGCCTATTCTAATTCCTTTAATTTCTTTTTCTTATTCTAAAGCCAATATTTCTAATTCAATATTAAATAATAGTAATAATAATGGACATCCTTGTTTCAACTCTGATCTTATTGGGATTTCATATAGCTTCTCTTCATTACAAATAATGCTTGCTGATGGTTTTAGATAAATGCTGCTTATCATTTTAAGAAAAACTCTCTTTATTCCTATGCCCTCTAGTGTTTTTAATTGGAATGGGTGCTATATTTCATCAAAAACTTTTTCTGCATCTATTGAAATTATCATGTGATTTGTTAGTTTTGTTATTGATATGGTTAATTTTGATAATAAATTTTTCTGATATTGAACCAGCCCTGCATTACTGGTAAAAATATCATTTGGTTATAGTATATTATCTTGCTGATAAGTTGCTGTAATCGTTTTGCTAGTATTGATTTAAAATTTTTGATCAATATTCATTATGGAGATTGGTCTGTAATTTTCTTTCTCTTTGGCTTTTCATGATTTAGGTATCAGCACCATATTTATATCATAGATGGAATTTGGTAGAACTCCTTCTTTACCTATTTTTCCAAATTAATTTACATAGTATTGGAATTAATTGTTCTTTAAATATTTGGTAGAATTCATTTATAAATCCATCTGGCCTTGGAGACTTTTTCTTAGGGAATTCACTGATGGCTGGTTCAATTTGTTTTTTTTCTAACTGGAACTATAAAAGTAATTTAATTCTTCTTCTGCTAATCTTGGCGATTTATATTTTTATAAATATTCATCCATCTCAATTAGATCACCAGATTTGCTGGCATACACTTGAATAAGATAGATCCTAGTTATTACCTTAATTTCTTTTTCTTAGTTTCAGTTTTATCAATCTCTTATTAGAGTTTCAGAATTTCTAATTTAGTATTTAATTGGGGTTTTAAAATATATTCTTTGTTTAGTTTTATCTGCATATTTTTTTGCATTTTAAAAATTTTATTTGCATTTTTAATTGCATGCCCAATTCATTGATCTCTTTATTTTATTCATGTAACTATTTAGAGATATAAAATTTCCCTTAAGAACTGCTTTGGCTGCATCCCATAGGTTTTAAGTATATTGCCTCATTATTGTCATTCTCTTGGATGAAATTACTGATTGTTTCTTTGATTTGTTGTTTGACCCACTCATTCTTTAGAATTAGATTATTTAATTTCCAATTGGTTTTTAGTGTACTTTTCCTTGACCCTTTATTGAATATAATTTTATTGCATTGTGGTCTAAAAAAGGAGCATTTACTATTTCTGCCTTTCTAAATCTGATTGTGAGATTGTTATGCCCCAATATGGTCAATTTTTGTGTAGTGCCATGCATGTACTGCTAAGAAAAAGATGTGTTCCTTTCTGTCCCCATTCAGTTTTCTCCAGAGGTATATCATATCTAAGTTTTCTGGGATTCTATTAACCTCCCTAGTTTCTTTTTTGTTTATTTTATGGTTAGATTTATTTAATTCTGCAAGGGGGTTGTTGAGATCCCCAACTAATAGAGTTTTGCTATTTATTTCTTCCTGCAACTGGCTTAACTTCTCTAAGAATTTGTATGCTTTGCCACTCGGTGCATTGTGATGTTCTTTTTCTCTCAATTGTAATCGTTCTCTATGAGCAGGTTTCTTAAATGCAATGTTCTGTTCTCTATATTGTAATCACTCTCCTGTGGCAGATTTCTTGGAATGCTTCTGGAGGCAGCCTTAGTTTCAGTTCAGTTCCAATAATCACCAAATGCAGCCAGAAGTTAAAGTCCATATCCTTTATTGTGTCTTCAAAATCCTGAATCTTTTTCTGGGCCCGGTTAGCTTTCTTTTTTTTTTTTTTCTTAATTTAGAATTTTTTCCCCACAGTATATATGCATGAGTAATTTTTTTTTATAATATTATCCCTTGTATTCATTTTTCCAAATTATCACCCTCCTCCCTCCACTCCCTCCCCCCGATGACAGGCAATCCCATACATTTTACATGTGTTACAATATAACCTAGATACAATATATGTGTGTAAATACCATTTTCTTGTTGCACATTAAGTATTAGATTCTGAAGGTATAAGTAACCTGAGTAGATAGACAGTAGTGCTAACAATTTACATTCACTTCCCAGTGTTCCTTCTCTGGGTGTAGTTATTTCTGTCCATCATTGATCAACTGGAAGTAAGTTGGATCTTCTTTATGTTGAAGATATCCACTTCCATCAGAATACCTCTTCATACAGCATTGAAGTGTACAGCGATCTTCTGGTTCTGTTCATTTCACTCAGCATCAGTTGATGTAAGTCTCTCCAAGCCTCTCTGTATTCCTCCTGCTGGTCATTTCTTACAGAGCAATAATATTCCATAACCTTCATATACCATAATTTACCCAACCACTCTCCAATTGATGGGCATCCATTCAACTTCCAGTTTCTAGCTACAAAAAAAAAAAGAGCTGCCACAAACATTTTGGCACATATAGGTCCCTTTCCGCTCTTTAGTATTTCTTTGGGATGTAATCCCAATAGCAGCAATGCTGGGTCAAAGGGTATGCACAGTTTGATAACTTTTTGGGCATAGTTCCAAATTGCTCTCCAGAATGGCTGGATTCTTTCACAACTCCACCAGCAATGTATTAGTGTCCCAGTTTTCCCACATCCCCTCCAACATTCATCATTATTTGTTCCTGTCATCTTAGCCAATCTGACAGGTGTGTAGTGGTATCTCAGAGTTGTCTTAATTTGCATTTCTCTGATCAGTAGTGATTTGGAACACTCTTTCATATAAGTGGATATAGTTTCAATTTCATCATCTGAGAATTGTCTGTTCATGTCCTTTGACCATTTATCAATTGGAGAATGGTTTGATTTTATATAAATTAGGGTCAGTTCTCTATATATTTTGGAAATGAGACCTTTGTCAGAACCTTTACTTTTAAAAATATTTTCCCAATTTGTTAATTCCCTTCCAATCTTGTTTGCATTAGTATTGTTTGTACAGAAACATTTTAGTTTGATATAATCAAAATCTTCTATTTTGTGATCAACAATGATCTCTAGTTCTCCTCTGGTCATAAATTCCTTCCTCCTCCACAGGTCTGAGAGGTAGACTATTTTCTGTTTCTCTAATCTATTTATTATCTCATTCTTTATGCCTAAGTCATGGACCCATTTTGATCTTATCTTGGTATATTGTGTTAAGTGTGGATCCATATCTAATTTCTGCCATAATAATTTCCAGTTTTCCCAACAGTTTTTTCCAAATAATGAATTTTTATCCCTAATGTTGGTATCTTTGGGTTTGTCAAAGATTAGATTGCTATAGATGTACCCTTTTTTGTCCTTTGTATCTAATCTGTTCCACTGATCTATCGGTCTATTTCTTAGCCAATACCAAATGGTTTTGGTGACTGCTGCTATATAATATAGCTTTAGATTGGGTACACTTAGACCACCTTCCTCTGACTTTTTTTTTTCATTAGTTCCCTTGCAATTCTCGACCTTTTATTCTTCCATATGAATTTTGTTGTTATTTTTTCTAGGTCATTAAATAGTTTCTTGGGAGTCTGATTGGTATAGCACTAAATAAATAGATTAGTTTGGGGAGTATTGTCATCTTTATTATATTCGCTGGGCCTATCCATGAGCACTGAATGTCTTTCCAATTATTTAAATCTGACTTTATTTTTGTGGCAAGTGTTTTGTAATTTTTCTCATATAATTCCTGACTTTTCTTTGGTAGATGGATTCCCAAATACTTTATACTTTCAACATTTGTTTGGAATGGAATTTCTCTTTGTATCTCTTGCTGTTGCATTTTGTTGGTGATGTATAAAAATGCTGAGGATTTATGTGGATTTATTTTGTATCCTGCCCCTTTGCTAAAATTCTGAATTATATCTAATAGCTTTTTAGCAGAGTCTAAGTATACCATCATGTCATCTGCAAAGAGTGATTAATTGATTTCCTCATTTCCTACTCTAATTCCTTGAATCTCTTTCTCGGCTCTTATTGCCGAGGCTAGCATTTCTAGTACAATATTGATTAGTAATGGTGATAGTGGGCAACCTTGTTTCACCCCTAATCTTACTGGGAAAGGTTGCAGTTTATTTCTATTGCATATTATGCTTACTGACAGTCTTAAATATATGCTCCTGATTATTCTAAGGTATAGTCCATTTATTCCTATACTTGCAAGAGTTTTTAGTAGGAATGGATGTTGGATTTTGTCAAATGCTTTTTCTGCATCTATTGAGATGATCATATGGTTTTTATTAATTTGAATATTAATATTGTCAATTATACTAATAGTTTTCGTAATATTAAACCAGCCCTGCATTCCTGGTATAAATCCTACTTGATTATAGTGTATTATCGTGGGGATGATTTTCTGAAGTGTTTTTGCTAATATCTTATTTAAGATTTTAGCATCAATATTCTTTAAGGAAATTGGTCTATAATTTTCTTTCTCAGTTTTCGATCGACCTGGTTTAGGTATCAGTACCATGTCTGTGTCATAAAAGGAGTTTTGTAGGACTCCTTCATCCCCTATTTTTTCAAATAGTTTATATAGCATTGGGGCTAATTGTTCTTTAAATGTTTGGTAGAATTCACATGTAAATCCATCTGGTCCTGGGGATTTTTTCCTGGGGAGTTGATTAATAGCTTGTTCTATTTCTTTTTCTGAAATGGGACTATTTAAGCAATTTATCTCCTCCTCTGTTAATCTAGGAAGCCTATAGTTTTGGAGGAAGTCATCCATTTCACTTAAGTTATCAAATTTATTGGCATAAAGTTGGCAAAGTAAGTCCTTATTATTTCTCTAACTTCCTCTTCATTGGTGGAAAGATCCCCCTTTTCATTTGTAAGACTAACAATTTGATTTTCCTCTTTCTTTTTTCTGATCAGATTTACCAAAGGTGTATCTATTTTATTGGCTTTTTCATAACACCAACTCTTGGTTTTATTTATTAATTCAATAGTTTTTTCTTACTTTCAATATTATTGATTTCTCCTTTTAATTTTTGTATTTCAAGTTTAATTTTTGGTTGGGGGTGTTTAATTTGGTCTTTTTCTAGCTTTTTAAGTTGCAAGCCCAATTTGTTAATCTTCTCTTTCTCAATTTTATTCAAATAAGCCTCTAAAGATATAAAATTTCCCCTTATTACCACTTTAGCTGCATCCCACAGATTTTGGTGTGATGTCTCATCATTGTCATTATCTTGGGTGAAATTATTAATTGTTTCTATAATTTACTGTTTCACCCAGTCATTCTTTAAGATGAGATTATTCAGTTTCCAATTACTTTTTGGTCTATTTACCCCTAACTTCTTACTGAATGTAGCTTTTATTGCATTGTGATCTGAGAAGAAGGCATTTATTATTTCTGCCTTCCTACATTTAATTTTGAGATCTTTATGTCATAATATATGGTCAATTTTTGTATAGGATCCATGAACTGCTGAGAAGAAAGTATATTCCTTTCTATTGCCATTCAGTTTTCTCTGAAGGTCTATCATACATAGTTTTTCTAATGTTCTATTTACTTTTTAAATTTCTTTCTCATTTGTTTTGTGGTTTGATTTGTCTAAATCTGAGAGTGCAAGGTTGAGATCTCCCACTATTATAGTTTTACTACCTATTTCTTCTTGCAATTTTCTTAACTTTTCCTTTAGAAAGTTAGATGCTATACCACTTGGTGCATATATGTTTAGTATTGATATGGCTTCATTATTTATGCTACCTTTCAGCAGGATATAGTTTCCTTCCTTATCTCTCTTAACTAGATCAACTTCTGCTTTTGCTTGATCTGAGATAAGGATAGCTACCCCTGCTTTTTTGGCTTTACCTGAAGCATAATAGATTCTGCTCCAACCTTTTACCTTTACTCTATATGTATCTCCCTGCTTTAAGTGTGTTTCCTGTAAACAACATATTGTAGGGTTCTGATTTTTGATCCAGTCTGCTATCCGTCTCCGTTTGATGGGAGCGTTCATCCCATTCACATTTACAGTTAAAATTACTAATTCTATATTTCCTGCCATCATATTTTCCCCAGATTATGCTTTTTCCCTTGACCCCCCTGAACCCCTTCCCCGATATTTAATTTATAGACCCCACTTGTGACGCGCAGCCCTCCCTTTTTTTAGTATCCCTCCCCCCATCCTCCAAGTCCCTTCCCTTATTCTCCTTTTCCTTTTCCCTTTTCCTCTCCCCCCTTTTAATGAGGTGAAAGAGAATTCTCTGAAAAACAAATATGTCAATTATTTACTCTTTGAGCCTCTTCTGATGAAAGTAAGATTCACACAATGTTTCTCCCCCTCTCTAAATTCCCTCAGATATGGTGTATTTTCTATGTCTCTTCCTGGGATGTAGTTTCTCTCTTTTTATCACTCCTTCCCCTTTTTCTGATACTACCCCCTTCCCTTACTACACCCCCCCTTTTTTTCTTTTATATCAGTAAAATCAAATTATCCATGCGTACTTTCTATATACCCACAACAGAGATACAGTTCTCAAGGGTTCTGTGTACCTTTTTCTGTTTCTCTTCAGTCTTGTGGATGTAGATCAAACTTTTCGTTTAAGTCTGGTTTTTTTCTTAGAAACATATGGAATTCCTCTATTTCATTGAATGACCATCTTCTTCCATGGAAAAAGATGCTAACCTTAGCTGGGTAGTTTATTCTTGGCTGCAATCCTTGATCTTTTGCCTTACGGAATATCAGGTTCCAGGCCCTTCTATCTTTTAATGTGGAGGCAGCCAGATCTTGTGTGACCCTTATTGTGGCACCTTGGTATTTAAATTGTTTTTTTCTAGCTGCTTGCAAGATTTTCTCCTTTGTGTGGTAATTCTGCAGCTTAGCCACAATATTGCGTAGTGTTTTTAGGGTCTATTTCAGAAGGAGTTCGATGAATTCTTTCGACATTTACTTTCCCTTCTGTTTCTATTATCTCTGGACCGTTCTCTTTGATAATTTCCTGTAAAATAGAATCTAGGCTCTTTTTTTGGTCATAGTTTTCAGGAAGTCCAATGATCTGCAGATTATCTCTCCTAGATCTATTTTCCAGGTCTATAGATTTTCCCAGTAAGTATTTGACATTATTCTCCAGCTTTTCATTTTTTTTTTTTTGTTTTGTTTTGTTTGACTGATTCTTGGGTTTTCAATGAATCATTCATTTATATTTGTTCCATCCTGAATTTTAAGGAGTTATGTTCTTCATTCACAGTTTGTAGTTCTTTTTGTAAATGCCCAATTTCGTTTTTAAATGAATTATTTTGCTCTATTTAATTTTTTTCCATTTCCTTAATTTTTTTTGAGAATTATTTTCTTTTTCCAATTCAGAAATCCTATTTTCTTGAGACTTTTTTATCTTTTCCAATTCAGAAATCCTACTTTCCTGTGATTTTTTAACCTTTTCTAATTCACAAATTTTGTTTCCCTGCATCTCCTGTGAATTCTTTATTTTTTCCAACTCCAATTTCAGAACGTTGTTATTCTCTATCATAGCTTCTCTTTCCTTTCCCCATTTTTCTTCAAACTCTCTTAACTTTTTAATAGTCTCTTTGAGGAGAGAGTTATGTGATGGGGGGGCAGGTATCGTTCCCCTTTAGGTTGTTATCTGCTGACTCTCTGCCGTTAACTTCCTCGGGGTTGTATACCCGCTCTTTCTCTGTGTAGAAGGAATCGATAGTTTTTCTTTGCTTTTTATTCATATTTTAAAAATCTTTTGGGGTCTGTCCCTGGGGCAGGAAATTATTTATTTATTTCTTTACCAGCTTCCTCCCAGACCAGATGGATGCAGAGGCACCTGCAGCTGAGCTAAGAGAGAGCTCTGGAAGAGAGTTCCCCACCCCCTCCCTGGAAGTGCCCCAGATGTGATTAGCAGGGCTGCACTTTGAGGGTGCTGTGTGTCCTAGCGACTTTCCTGAGGTCTAAGACTGAACAGTAAAGGCGACACAAAGCCCAATCTATGTGTCCCGGTGGGGCGTGGATGTCAGCAGCAGGTGACGTGAAAAGCCCCTGCGCTCAAACTGGAAGTGTCTGTCCTGAAACCGCGGTCCCTAGTTCAAAGGTTCCGCTTCTCTGGGATTTCCGGGGCTGAGTTCCACAGCCTCCAGCCGAGCAAGGCACTATGAGTTACCTACCGCCCGCTTTTCAATCTCTTAACTACCCCCAGGTGAAAGCCCAGACAGCCTAAGTCGGCCACACCTACAGTGTCGAGATCTGCTGAGTCACCCCCAGGATTGGGGAAGATCTAGTATTTGGCTTTAAATTTTAAAGTGGCTTGATTTCTCTTCTGAACTGCTGTTTTATCAGCAGAGAAGAGCTAACAGCCTGTGCCAGATTCTTCTATCTCAGTGGCTTCTCTGATCTCAGAGCCCTCCTCAGCACGATCGGTGCAGTGTGCCACCACCCAGTCGTCTGTGCTGGCCTCCTTTTTTTTCCTCCCCTTGGAACTAACCTTTTCTGTTGAAACTCCAGATTCTCTTCAGCTGCTAAGTCGTACTTCCAGTCCTTGTGGTTTCTATCAGTCCAGCGCTATTTTTGATGCTGATTTATCTAATTGGTAGTGAGGGAAGAAGGGTGCTCACAGAATCACTTGTATCTTCTCCGCCATCTTGGCTCCGCCCAGGACCACTCCCGGTTAGCTTTCTTAGAAGCCTATCTCTTTCCTTGATTCCTGAGAGCTCTTGTCCAAATGTCTCCAACCAGCAAAATAGTGGAAGTGGGAATGAATCTTGACTCTGAATCTCTTCCCAGAGAATATGGGATTGTCCTTTTATATGCTCTCTAAAGGTATCAAGTCTAATGTGTGAACCAATGAGCAAACTCCTTTAAAGGTATGAATTCCTTTAAAGGTGTGAACTAAGTACATAAGTACTTTGTCTCAAGTTCTGGCCCACAACATCTCCTTTTAGGATCAGATCAATCATACTGAACCATTAGATAATTATATCCATTCCACTGACTTAGCACCTTGTAAGAATCCTAACAGTGCATACGTACTTTAGTATAGCTACTACTTCATTGTCTATGGTACCCTTAAACAAGATGTAGTTTCATTCCTTCTCTCTTTTAATTAGATCTATTTTTGTTTTTTCTTTATCTAAGATCAGAATTGCTACCTTACCTTTGCTTTTTTTTTTTTCACTTTAGCTGAAGTATAATAAATTCTTCTCCAGCCTTTTATCCATCCTCTGTATGTATCTCTCCATAGATGTTTCTTATAAAAAACATATTGTAGTTGGTATCCCTGATTTTTTTTACTTCAACTGAAGCATGATCAATTTTATTCCAGCCTTTTATCTTTACTCTATATGTGTCTTTCTGTCAAATGTATTTCTTGTAAACAGCATATTGTAGGATTCATGCTTTTAATCCAGTCTTCTATCTGCTTACATTTTATGGGAGATTTCATCCCATTTACATTCACAGTTATGATTACCAGCTCTGTATTTCCCTTTATCCTATGTTCTCCTCTGTCTATATTTTTGTTCTCTTTTCCCACCTATCCCTCCTTAGTAGTATTTGGTTTCTAACTTGCCTCAACTTTATCCTGCCTTCTTTTCTTTCCCTTCCCTCCCTTTTCTTTCCCCTTTCTCCTCCTACTTCCTTAAAGGGTAAAATAAATTTCTATACCCAACAAAGTGATTATGTTATTTCCTTTTTGTGCCAAAACTGATGAGATTAAGCTTCAGACAATGCTCATCCCTCTTCCTTCTTTCCCTCTATTTGATAGATCTTTTGTGCCTCTTCATGTGATCTAATTTGTGCCATTTTACTTACCCTTTCCTTTTTTCCCATTATTATCTTTTTTCTACCCCTTAATGTCTTTTTTGTTGATATCATTATATCAGAGTTCATTCTTAGCCACATCTTTCATCCATGTATGCCCCCTCTAACTGTCCCAATAATAGATACAATTCTCAAGAATTACAAACATCATTTTCCAATCTAGGGATATAAACAGTTTAAACATTAAATAATATTTTTCCTGTTTTACCTTTCTATGCTTCTCTTGAGTCCTATGTTTGAAGATCAAACTTTCAATGAGAATAATTGAAAATCTCTAAGTTCATTGAAGATCCATCTCCTCCCCTGAAAAAATGATGCTCAGTCTCAGTGTATAGTTGTAACTATATGTCCTTTGCCTATCAAAATATGGTATTCCAGACCCTCTGATCGTTACTGCAGAAACTGTTAGATCTTGGTTAATCCTGACTGTTACTCCTCAATATTTGAGTTGTTTTGTGTCTGGCAGTTTACTGTATTTTTTTCTTTGAGATTATAGTTCTGAAGTTTTGCAGCAATATTCCTTAGGGTTTTCCTTGTTTTTCTTTTTCCAGAGATACTCAATGGATTCTTTCAATGACAATTTCCCCCTCTCGTTCTAGTATATCAAGGCAGTTTTCTTTGATGATCTTTTGTAGAATTCTATCCAGATTCTTTATTTGGTCATGGCCTTCATGTGAACCATTAATTTTAAAATAGTTTTTAATTATTAAAATAAATAATATATTGTTATTATATTATTTATATTATTATAATATAAATATTTATATATAATATATTTGTATAATAAATATAAATAATATAATGATATATTATATAAATTCTAATTATAATAAATATATTTATATATTTTTAAAATAGATGTATAAATATAATAATAAATATGTAATAAATATAATTATAATAAAATTATATAAAATAAAATTTATTAAAATTATTAAATTAATTTTTAAACAATTAAAATTGTTTAAAATTAAAATCTCCTGGATCTGTTTTTCCAATTAAGTATTTTACATTTTCTTCCATTTTTCATTTGTTTGATTGATTCCTTGATTAAGACCCTCTCCCTGACTTTCCCGGACTCTATCTGAGCTGGGGCTGAACACCCCTTTCACTCCAGTGAAAGTGATCCTTCTTGAAATCCTTCCAATGTATCATGAGCTAAAGAGTGGTTTCACTCCATCAGATTCTGTTCATAGAATTGCTTCCATGTGGTTTTTCAAGGGAATCAAGAAGAGCTCAAGGAGCTTCCTGGCTTCACTCTGTTATTTTGGTTCCACCTCTGGAACTTGAATATGACTTTAGAGAAAACAATTAGTACTGGACATAGCACTGAATAACATCACAAGTAGAAACATAAATAATTTAAGACTAGAATAACAATCATGCTGAATTAGAGATCATTCAAATACGTTCAAATACCCTAACTTTCCAGTTTCTCAGTCTCAGATACCTTGACCACCTACTCTATCTCAACCACACACGAAGAGTACCACATTCTATATCTCAGTGTTAATCATAAGTCCCCTACTCCTAAATGGTTAAAAAAAAAACACACACACGCACCAATTTTCTACAATCAATAAACATTTACCAAGTTCCTACTATGATTTCATTCATTGTGCCAAGAACTATGAATACACAGAAAGCCATGAAGCAAGTCCCTGCCATGAGTTGTATACATTCTATGCTTTAGAAATCTGAAATTCCTCACCTCATATTTTACTAAGAGAATAGAGGTTGTGCACCATGAACTTCATTTCAAACTCCTTCACATCATTCTCCATTTTCAGCTTCACTATTATAAATACCTGGTCCATTTCTCTGCCAAGGCCAAGACCTCTCTGTACTATTAACCACAAGTCCTCCCAACTTCTCCAGAAAATTGCTTCTATAATAAATTTTTTTCTCTCATTTTGGATATCTTTTGTAATGCCTTTTCAGTTTATCTTCTGTATAATTCTTATATGTACCTAATTGTTTGCATACTATCTCATCCACTAAAATATAAGCTTCTTGAGAATACGGACTACATTTTTTTTGCCTTTCTCTATAGTCCTAGCACTTAGCCTAGCAACTGGTACACTGTGAGTGTGTAATAAAACAGACATATCATCACCAAAGTCATTCATCCCTGTCATGTAGGGGATCTAATACAGTATGTAGAATGAAGAGCAATTCCCTGTCAATGTTGATGCCTCTTATCATTGTTGTAGTTCCTACTTTATTTTTAAAGAATGACATTATGAGTGATGTCTTGATTTGCTCATAAATTAGATTTACTGAGATAAGTTGCACAAAATCAGCAGCCTCACCCTTTTTTTCAGTCAGCAGAATCTAGTGGCAAGATAAAAGTCAAGATGACTGGCAGTAGTCTTGGGTGCATTAAATGACCTTGGATTCTTCATTATCTGACCAAGCTCTAAGAGCTCTACAATGCCTGCTTCGGCGGCTTTCATTACCCTTGAAAACAAATTGTTCTCTCATTCCCATTCAACTGGGGGAAGTTTTCACAGTCTTGGAATATAAATCCCTCCAACTCATTGATGAGGTCAAGCCTTGTCAGTTACCCTCAACCTGCTTTAGTCCATCTGCCAAGATGGTTTTACCTGGGGTGTAGCTGCTGCACATGCCTTCCATATGTTTCTTTTTATTGATGAATAATGTGTTGAATGCATCAAACTCAGAACATTGCTGTTCTTATACATGAATTACATTAGAAAGGCCAAGTGAATGGAGAATACTTATTGTATAGATTATGAAATGCAGTTGAACAACACAGAGAGTTTTTCTGTCAATGTAGATAACTTGGAAAGACACTTCAGAAAGTCAGCAATTTGGGTTTAGAATTAGAAGAGGATGGAAGAGGACTAGATTGTCTCTTAGAAATTGAAAGCCTCCTTTAATTATTCCAAATTTCTCCCTGAAACTTATCTTTTAATATCAGTTTCTATCAATATTGTTATATTGCTACACTAACGAGCAGTGGACAAGCTTAAGATCTATGTGAGTAGGCTGAACCACATAAGGTTCATGAAGAAGAATTGAAGCAAAATATATCAAAGAAATGTATAATAAAAATAAATTGATCCTGTATTGACAAGGAATAAGTGGTAGATAGATTGTGTGCTCTACTCATCTTTTCAATATCAGGGGAAAGTAAGGATTTGAATCTATTGGGTAGTCCTCCCTTGGCAGATTTTGTAGAGAAGCTATGAACAAGCTTGGACAGGCTACTCAGATGGAATCTGTCCCTGTAGAGGATAACCATATCAATAAGACCCAATCAAATATAAGGAAAAACTTCTTAACAATTAGAACTCTCAAGAACATATTTTCATGAGGATAAAGTACTGAATTTGGAATCAAAAAACCTTGGTTCAGATAATCTCATCTTTCTGAACCTCAATTTTCTAATCTCATAATGAAGAAGTTGGGCTTAGATGTTTCTTTCAACTTCTAATTCCTGTGATTCTATTAAGTGAATTGACTTAATAGTAAATACTAGTAGATGTATTTAATCAGGGTTAGATGACAATTTGTAGGGAATATTTATATAGTAATTCAGACACTGGGCAAGAGTTGGCCTAGATAACCTTTAAAATCTCTTTTAGATTTTCTTTGATTATAATGGGGGGAAAAGTATAATCAGGAGGGTTTTTTTGTTTTGTTTTTTTTAGTTATGACCAGAAGGGTCAGTATTTGATAACTGGAACTTCTGATGGACATATCTTCATTTTAAATGCCATGCCTTCACAGTCATTTGAGGTTCTTGGATTCACAGGTAATATTCACTTGTAGCTAATACTTATTGATTGATATTTTCTAGTCTTCCAAAATGGTTAAATCTCTGAGAATAATTGATCTGTGTCTTAATGTTTGTTGCATGCATATTCTTTATTAAGATAAGAATTCAATTATATCAAGAATAGTGGGAAAATTTACTTACACAACATTAAGTATTTACTACAATGATACTACTAGAGGTAAAAAGAAAAGTAAAAACACAAAATGGCTTCTACCTAACATGTAAATAAATAATTATATACAAACACAGTGTGGAAGAGAAGTAACCTTAGAGAAAGCTCAAGTGATTAGGAGAATTAAGAAGATCAGATATAGGAGGTAACTTTTGAGTTGTATCTTGTAAAAAACCAGAAATATTAAGAAGTTGAAGTAAGGAGGGAGAGAGTCAGTGTAAAAACATTGACATGGGAAATAAGAGTGTTGTTGTATTTGAGATACAGCTAGCAAATGGTATTTCTAGACCATATAGGGCAGCATGAGAAGGCTAGAAAAGTAGAAGGGAACAAGGTTGTAAAAAAAAATTTTATTTTATATTATTCTTTATATTGGATCATAGAGATAATAAGAAGCCACTGGAATTTAATAAGCAGAGAAATAGGGATGAAATAGATCTGTGCTTTAGGAAAATCACATTGGCTTCTATGTAGAAGATGGCCTGTAGAATAGAAAGACTTAAAACAAGGAAGACCAGTTAGGAGTGTATTGCAATAGTCCAGACAAGATACAATGAAGGTCTGCACTATCATGTTAACTTAGGTAAAGAAAGAAGTACAATATTTTGTAAAGGAAGAAGTGATAGTATTTGAAAATGGATTTGATATGTAAAGTGGGTGAGAATGAAGAGTTGAGGATAACACTTGAATTTGAAAACCTGAGAGATGGAGAAGATGGTACAATCTTCGATAATAATTGGGAAACTGGAAAAAGAGAAAGGCTTGGGGTAGAAAGAAAGTAGTAGAGATAATGCATTATCTTTTAGATAGATAGAATGCGTTTGAGACGCTGACAAAAAACCCATTTGTAAATTTTCAGTAAGCAGCTGGGTATATAAGATTGGAAAAGAAATACTGAGGTTATACAGGTCTAGAAATCCTTTCAAAAGAGATGATATTTGAACCCATGTGAACTGATGAGATAACCAATATACAGAAAAAAGAGAAGGATAAAGAACAAAGCAGTGATATAAATTTTCCCAACCTCCTTTGTTAAGAGTATGGCAATGATAAAGATCTAGGAAAGAGATAGAAAAGGAGAGGTTAGATAGGTAGAGACCAACATAGAAAAGAAAAGAGTTCCCAGGAAGAGGAAGGTGTTCAATTATGTCAAAGCATGCAGAGAAAGTGAAGTGAAAAAAACATATGAGGACTGAGAAGAAATACTGAGCTTTGACAATTAAGAAATCATCAGTAACATTGGACAGAGAAATTTTGGTTGAAGGATGAAATTTTAAATAAGAGCTTTGGGAATATAGCGATCTAGTGTCAAGTTGCCTACAACAATCAAACATTCTTTGGTTTAAAAGGTAAGTTGTATAGATTTTTTTTTAAATTACATTGATATCTGACTTTGAATGGATTCTCTAAAATACATTTTGTGTGTATTCTTTATATTTCCTGTTATATTTCAAGTAATATGTAGCAAAAAAAATTATAGCTAGAGGTATGGTGTAAGTTGAAATGATTGTAGATTATAAATCCAAAGAGCTTATTTCATAGCTTAAATGCCTTTATATTTAGAATGTAAAATATCAAAGTATTATAATTTCAGAGACTTGGAGATTGGGCCAGAGTATATTTTTATCATATTATTATTACTATTATTATAAAAATGTCTATGTTGCTACTTAGGGTCATTTTATACACAAAATTCTGTTAACTCCTGTAATTTCAGATAGAAAAATTTAAGGAATAGTGTGTCATAAAGTCACTAAATTGGAATAAACAAAGGTTTAAAAAATATCAGAGATGCCAGTCTGTGTATATTTGTTTCTGTCTGCTTTTAGAAATAAATGATTACATTGAACAAATGTCTGCAATCTACATTTCTGAAACAAAGCTACTTGAAGTAATGGTGCTTGTCAAGACTTCAGAAAGTGAAAAAAGCAGATTAGAAATATTTTTTCTGCCTGAAGCAACCTTAAGAGGTAGGAAAGGAGTAAGTAATTAGATAAGTAAATAAAAAGTGATATATAGATTATATACATCTTTGTTCCAAGAAATAAGATTTCTAAATGCAAATATTTTAAGGAAAAGAGTAAGAAAAAAGAAAAGGAAAATTGTTCTTTGTGATACAAAAGGAAGAAAGTATTGCTTAATGAAGTGAGCGTTATGCTACTTTGACTTGGATTACAGGATTAATAAAATAATAATTTATTATTTATTAATATTTATTAATAAAATAAAAATTGATTAATCAAAAGCACACTAAAATTTGATTTAGGGACCTGGGCTTGCAACTCACATTGTCTTGTCATTCAATATATCACCTTAGACAGATTACTTAACCATTATGAATTTCAATGTTCTTTTTAATATAATAATTCTTACTTTTGGTATTATCATAAGTCTTGAAATGAGATACTATATATATATATACACACATATATATATTTATGTTTAAGTTATTATTATTTACTTTCTTCCTTAGAATGTTGAATCTGGCAAGAAAATTGGGAAGGACTGACACAATTTATAATATATTTGGTCATTTTGTGAAGTCTTTCATTTTATAGCTTCAGAAATACTGAGAAATACAGAAATTTCAAGCAACCAGTAGGCTAGTTACTTGTTAAATTGTTAAGAAATTTTTCTAATATGGAACAATATGTGAAAATAAACTCTCCTTTACTGTTACTTTTACTTTGATGTAAAAGTTAGTAGCTATGAATAGAAACATATGGCTTATAGACAAGATTCATACTTAGAATAACATTGATATCTAAAACTTAAGAGAATGCTTTATACCTTTGCCTTGAGTTTTCTATATACTCAGAAATTATCTTATTCAATGTAACTCAAGCTATTGCCTTATCTATGCTGTAAGAATTTCAGTAGTTTTTACTCAATATTACAGAACATACTAATATATCATAGAAAAGAACAAAATATATGAATAATTTTAAAAGACTCAGATTTCATTACATAAATGACATTTTAAAATACTTTTTTGTTTTTCATAAATTAGAGAGTATAATTTTCCCATATTTGGTTTTAAAAGTTAAATTTGAAATATTAATCTATTGATAAATATTTGTTAAGTGCCTACGGTGGGCTAGATACTGTGCTAAGCATATGTAACTAAAGTAATTCATTCTTTTCTCCAAATTTTATAGACCCTGGCATATGTTGTGATGAAAGAGGAAGGCTGAAGAATGATTTCTTTGAGAGGAAAACATATGAAATAAATCACCCTTTAACTTCTGTTCTCTTGGATTTAGACTGTGAACAATTATATGGCTTTTGTAGCCATGTGCCATATATCTGTAGCTATGATATTCCTGAAAAGGTATTCCTCTGTTGCCATTTATATGCTACAGCATGAACATTTTGTCATTTTCCTTAATTATTAATATAGAAAAAGTGTATGAATTACTTTTCATTCTCTTTCACACCAAAATGCATGCCTCCACACTACAGAAATTTGCTGTTCTTATTTTTCTTACAGAGAGGTAAGAATGTCTTTCTTGACTAAGGGTTGTCCACCAGCATCCTAAAGATCCTCTCTTCTCACTAAGACTTCCTTGGATATATTGAGAAACTTCTTTCTAATTCAAACTAAATAGTAAAAGGAGAAAAGAGAAGAAGAAACTGTTTTGGACTGGTTGAATAGTGGACAAAGTACATTGTGTAGAACATGTAAATGGCTACATAACTTGGCAGTACTTGATGTTTTGGATATCATTTTATATATAGTTGCTTAGTATAGGTTTTTGATCCTTACATACTGAAGCAAAAATGATTTGCTTACTTATGACTCAGAGCATTCAAGTTCCATCTGAGGTCTGTTGGAGTCAGAAGACATCTAGAGAGAGAAGAAAATCTCTGGGGAAGGGACTTTGAAGGTCAGCTACAGACTTCAGAATTTGTATATATATGGTAGGAGTTATTTCTTCACTGTGTCAAATGTACACCTTTTAACCAATACTGGTGGATCAAAGTTTCAAGATAGACAATTTTTGGTGTCAAAGTGTATCTGAATCCTAAGCAAAATTGCAAAATTAGCAAATTTTGCCTTTCTCTTATCCTTTCACATTCATTTCTTCGGCTGTCCTCTTATCAGTCTAACTGCAAAGAATTCTGACTACCCAAAGCTTCTAATTTTGGGGCCCCCATCTACTTTTTCTTGTCTTGCTGTTTTCTGCACTTTCCATATCAGATTTCCAGATACCATACTTTGAACAGTGCCCCCGGTTTAAGAACTTCCATCTAGGAATGCTGTCCTTATTGGTGGGAGCCATTTGTTCTGATTGCTAAGAGTCCACTATATCTATTCTGCCTTAGATTTGAATATGCTTAGACCGATTACTCCAGTTCATCTTACAACATAATATAATCTACCCTTCTCATTTGCTGTTAAGAACAATAGCAAATCATTACTAACATTGTTTCTGATAAAGGTATCAATTGTCCAATTGCTCCACTCATGATCTCTAAAACTTTCCAAATCAAAACAATCTTCCCAGATTATAACTCCCTCTCTGTACTAACTCCCTGTATTAGAATGTAAATTTTTTGGGGGTGGAGACTGTTTCCCTTTTGTATTTTCATTTCTAGCAATTAGGCAAATGGGCAGTAAGCATTTTCTAAGTGCCAGGAATTGAGCCAAGAATTAGGGACACAGAGAGATAAGAGATAGTCTCTGCAATCAAGGAACTAACAATATGTTAGGGAAAAGAAGCAAACAATTATATACAGATAAGCTATATATTCAAGATCAAAAGGAAAACAACAGAGGGAAAGCACTAGAATTAAGAGTTGGGGAAGGATTTTAGTTGGAAGGTGGGAGATAGAAATGAGGAGGCAGAGCATTCTAGACATTAGGATAGCCAAAGAAAATTATTGAAGTTAAGAGAAAGAAAAATCAATGTGTGTGGAACAAAATAGAGGCTAGGTAGCCTAGAGAAGGTTATAAGATGACTTAAAAGGTATGTGTGTGTCAAGAGGATGGGGAAGGAAATAGGGATACAAAGTTATAAAGAACTTTGAATTACAGACAGAGGATTTTATATATTATCCTACAGAAAATAGGGAGTCATTGCAGTATATTGAGTGTGAAGTGGGGAGAGTGACATGATAAGACCTACTACCTTTTTGGAAAATCACTTTGTTGGAAAATGGAGGATGAAATGGAATAGGGAGGCACTTAAGGCAGGCAGACCTGCCAACAACCTAGTCAAAAGAGACAGGATGAAATTGGATCATTTGTACAGGTAAAGCATTAGCCCTTGCCAGGTGCTACACCTGTGGGCAGCCAGGCCTTACCTTCTTCTCTCAAGCTTCAGTGCACATCTGGACATGAACCAGCCATGTTCCCCCCAAAAAAGTCACAAGCCAGAAGAGATAAAATCAAGATGCTCTTTATTAGAGGTGCTTTCCTCTGTCTTCCTCTTCCTTCCTCTCCTCTACAATCTTTTGTCCCTACTTATATACATACCCTTTTCCACACCAATCTCAAGGAAGGTAAGCTTATGCTGACATGGGTGATTCAGGAAAGGTCAGAAACCCTGACAAGGAACCTTATGCTGATGTGGCTGAGTCAGGAAAGGCATGGAGCTTACATCCTGATGACAGAGCACTCCTCAGGCTATGCATGTTTTGGGGTCACTGTAACTTGCTCTTTGACCTGAGCTATTGTCAGCAACTTTTGCAAGCCCCGAGTCTCATATTTGTCAGAGGAACAGCCACTTCATACTTCCTTATCTCCAAGCCAGCATAGATTTCCTGCCTGGACCCACTACCCCTGAGCCCTGTGTCAGCACAAACTTCTTTCTCGGGCTTTCTGGGCCCCAATAAGCCCTAGAAAGGAATTATTCTCTGTGTGAGACAGGTAAAGGAGAAAATAGTGTCAGAAGGCATCTGAGTGATATAAAATTTAAAAAAAAGAGTAGAGAGGAAGAAACCCAGAGTACTCTCAGTAATAAATTTTTTTCTTTCATTTATTCCAGTCTCCCCCATATTATCTGCTCCCGATCCCTTCCTGCCCCTACCCAAAGGAAGCCCAAACAGTACCATTTTAGATATTAGACAGGATTGTAATTAATATTAAATTCTATGTGGAGGTAGAATAGAGGGTCATTCTGAGAATATATTTATGCTGTTGTAATTCAGCAATTACAAAGGAGAAGGGGATAATATTTTCAATTTAAAAGAAGCACTTTTTCATTCATATGCATTTGTAATTAGTAAAATGTATGAGGATAATTTTTTCAAAGTTTCTCACACCAGAAGAATAGACACCTCTCCTTCACAAAGTTTGCTGACTCCTACTTTAGATATTAAAGTTAATCTTATTGTGAGTGATAATTGATTTTACAATATAATTTGGTCTATATTAGGATCTATAAAAGATTTGTAATAAATTTGGTTTCTTTTGTTTCCTTTAACAGATATTCTAGTTAATGAAGTAATATTAAAAACTGGCCTTCATTTTCATGTAAAAGTCTGATATTGGAGAAAAAGTAGGAATAAACTTTAAGCACTGACTTAACCAAGAAGTAATCAAAATGGTTTTGTCTGCAAAGCATACCTTGAATGAAGCATGAAACAAATTTTTGAGAACCTAGAAGGAAACAACATTGAAAAAAGCAATAGACTTTATTTATTAGGCCATACAATCATGTGTACCTGTGTATTTTATATTGAAACTTGGGATTTTGCTATAGTTGTTCTTTTTAAATTTTTTCTGGTTGTTGGTTGTCCAGTTATGTTCGACTTTTGGTGATAGACCATATCATGATAGTACTATCCAAGGGTTTTCTTGGCCAAGATACTGGAGCAATTGATCATTTCATTCTCCATTAAGTCCAACAGAGGTTAAATAACTTGCCCAGAGTCACAAAGCCCAGTACATATCTGAAGTTTAATTTGAATTCAGGCCATCTTGACATCTGGCCTAAGGCTCTATCCACTGAGTCACCTTGCTGCCTCCTTTTCTTTAATATCCATGATCAAATAGTCAACAGAATATGTGTTTTTTTTCTTATAAGCCATAAGAATTATTTCTATTATCTTAAATGCAATTTGACATTTTCTTTGTTTACAGAATGGTGAAGTTATAGTTCTCCAACCAAAGATCAAAATGCAAAGCAAACATTTTGGAACTGGAATATTGTGCCTATCATCTCATGGCAAGTGGTTAGCATCAACAGGCAAAGATGGAATACTGAGTGTCCGTGATATTAATAATTTGGTAAATATTGATATTAGCATAAAGCCCTTAATAGCTCCAAGGGAAAATAAGTATAGAAAATGAGTATATTTGCTTAAAAAGCAAATACTTTTAGGGAATTTGGAAAGGAGGGGAAAAATAAATTAGCTTTTACAACCCTCTAAACTTGGATTGTACTTTGTTGAAGATTTTAAATTTTCTTGATTTCTTTTTATTCACAGGTAATATGACTTTTAAAATTTCAATTTTATTTTCTAATATTCTTCCCTCCTATCTTCCTTATTGAGGAAACGAGAAAAACAACTGTTGAAAAATATGTATGGTTAAGCAAAAAATTTTCATATTACCTGTGTCAGAAAAAAATTGTATCCTTCACCAAACTTCATTGAATTTATCATTCCTTCCTCTGAAAGTAGATAGCATGTTTCATCATGAGTCCTCTACTGTTATAAGTAGTTTTTGTGTTGATTAGAATTCCTATCTTTCATAGATATTTATCTTTATAATATTATTGTGTAAATTGTTTTCCTAGTTCTGTTCACTATAATTTGAAAAAAATCATATAAAACTTCCTAGGTTTCTATATCAATAAGAAAACTAACAGAAATCATATGATTATCCCAAGAGATGCAAAAAAGTTTTTTTATACAATACAGCACCAATTCCTATTAAAAAATACTATAGAATATAGAATTAAATTGAGTTTTCCTTAAAATTATAAGTAGCATCTATCTAAAACCATCAGCAAGCATTACATGAAATAGAGATAAGCTAGAAGCATTCCCAAAAAGATTAAGGGTAAAATAAAGATGCCCATTATTACCACTGTTATTTAATATTGTACTAGAAATGTTAGCTTTAGCAACAGGAGAAAAAAAAGAAATTGAAGAAATTAGAATAGCTACTGAAGAAACAAAACTATTACTTTTTGCAGATATGATGATATACTTAAAGAATCCTAGAGAATTAACTAAGAAGCTACTTAAAATAACATCTTTAGTAAAGATTCAGAATATAAAATAAATCCACATAAATCATCAGGATTTCTATATATTACCAATAAAGCCCAGTAGGCAAGAAATAGAAAGAAAAAAATCCAGTAAAAATAACTATATACAAATAAAATATTTAGGAGTCTGCCTACTAAGACAAACATAGGAACTGTATGAACAAAATTACAAAATTCTTTTTATGCAAAGTCAAATCTAAACAAAGGGAAAAATATCAATTGCTCATGGATAGGCTAAGCTAATAGAATATAAATGGCAATTCTACCTAAATTAATTTACTTTTTCTATGGCATTTCAATCAAGCTATCCAAAATTATTTTACTAAGCTAGAAAAAATAACAAAATTCATCTGAAATAACAAAGCAGCAATAATATCAAGAAAATTAATTTTTAAAAGGCAAAGTAGTTGGTCTAGCTGTACCAGAGCTAAAATTATAAAGCAGCATTAACAAAGCTATTTGATACTGGCTAAGATCTAGAATAGTGGATCAGTGGAATGAATTAGGTGCTCAAGACACAGTTGTAAATGACTCTAGTAATCTATTATTGTTGGGAAGACTCCAGTATCTGGAATAAGAATTCACTATTTGGAAAAAAAAACTGCTGGAAAAACTAGAAATAATGTAGCTGAAATGAAGTATAGACCAGTATCTCACACCTTATAACAAAATTAAGTCAAAATGAATATATGAATTAGAAATAAAGGATGGTACCATACATAAACAAGGAGAGGAAGGAATAGTTTGTCAGATCTGTGGAGAAATGAGAGATTTATGACTAAACAAAAGATAGATAACATTATAAATATGAAATGCAAATGAATAAATTTAATTATATCAAATTTAAAAACTCAAACAAAATCAGTGCAACTAAGATTAGAAAGAAAACAGAAATATGGGGAATAGTTTTTATATATAGCCAGTGTTTCTGATAAAGGCCTCATTTCTCAAATATAGAGAGAACTGAGTCAAATTTATAAGAATATGTCTTTCTCCAGTTGATAATGTTCAAAAGATATGAATGGATAGTAAGAAATTAAAGCTATTTACAGGCATATGAAAAAATGCTCTCAGTCATTATTGATCAGAGAAATGCAAATTAAAACTACTCTGAGCTATTGCCTCATACTATCATATTGGTGATATGGTCATCATATGACAGAAAAAGAAAATTATAAATATTGGAGATGTGGGAAAATTGGAAAACTAATGCATTATTAATGGAATTGTGAGCTAGATTCTAGAGAGCAAATTTGGAACTATTCCCAAAGGACATATTCAGAAATACCTGGACTTACATAAACTGATATTGAGTGAACCAGGAGAACATTGTACACAATAATAACAATATTATGCTATGATCAATCATGATAAATTTAGCTCTTCTTAGCAATACATTGAAATAAGACAATTCAAAAAAAAAAAATCTTGATGGAAAATGCTCTGAAAAAGAACTATGGAGTCTGAATGCAAATTGAAACAAACTACTTTCACTTTTTTGTTTTTGTATTTTTTCTTTCTCATGGTTTCCTCCTTTTATTCTGATTCTTCTTTCATGATAAGATTAATGTGGAAATTAGTTTAATGTGACTTATATCAGATTATTTGCTCTTTGGGGGAGGAGAGGAAGGAGGGGAGAAAAACTTGGAATTCAAAATCCTAAAAAATAAATGTTGAAAACTATTTTTACATATAATTGGAAATATTTTTTCATCCTAATCCATTATCTTTCATCTGAAAGCCAAATAATTTATTACATTGTTGACTATGACATAGGATGACCATTAGAAATTTAGAGATTTTTTTCCCCCTTTTTACTGTTATTTAAGAAGAAGAATTATTCTTGGCATTATGTTTATTTTATTGATGCTTAGTGACTTTGATTGGAATAAAATACTATTAAGTGGGAAAAAAGACTTCCTAGATTTCTTTGAAACCCTCTCCTTAATCCTACCCAACAAAAGGGAAATTAACAACAGCTTCTTAGGGCAGCCATATTAAATGACTTGCTCAGGTTCACACAACTACTAAGTATCTGAGGCTAAATTTGAACTCGGGTCTTCTGGCCTCCAGGTCCCTCACTCTATTCACTATACTACCAAGTGTCTTACAATACAGTATACCCATCATATTCTGAAACTTATTAACAATTAATCCCTTTTTCAATTCTTTGCCACCATGAAAAGAGCTGCTAGAAATAGTTTTTTTAAATATTTGTTCTTTTTCCTTTTCCTTTGTTATCTTTGAAGTATAGTCCCAGGAGCAGCATTACTGAGTCAAAAGATAGTTTACTTTAGTAGATTTTTGGATATAGTTCCAAATTAGTTTCAGAATGACTGGATTAGTTCATAGCTCTATTTATGATGCATTAATGTACCTAATTTCTTCTAACTTCTCTATTATGTCATTTTCCTTTTTTTTGCTCAACTTTTCCAATATGATGTATATGAGATGATATCTCAAAAGTTGTTTGAATTTGAATTTTCTAAAATTATTAATGATTTAGAATATATTTCATATGCTCTGATGACATAGTAGGTAGGCCTAGAATCAGGAACATCTGAATTCAAATCCAGCCTCAGACACTAGCTGTGTAACCCTGGGCAAGCTACCCAATCTCATTTGCTTCAGTGTCCTCATCTGTAAAATTAACTAGAGAACAAAATGACAAACCATATCAATTTCTTTGCCAAGAAAACTCCAAATGGGATCACAGAGAATTGGACCATGACTGAAATAACTGAATAACAAAAATTGACCTTTGAATTTATTTCTCTGAAAACTATCTATATTCTTTAATTTTGTTTATTCACATCTATCTGGGAAATGGCTCTTATTCTTGTAAATTTGATTCCATTTTCTCTCTGTGTGTCTCTCTCATCCTTTTCCTCCTCTTCCTTTTCCTCCTTCTTTTCTTCCTCTTCTTTATCTTTTTCTTTTTCTCTTTCTGGTAAATTGAAGGTAGGTAAGGCACTAAAATTAAGTAGGACTACTAAAAGCTTCTTGCAGAAAACTAAAACTTGAAGTCAGAAATGCTAAGAGGGGAGAGTATTGAAGTGTAAGAAACTGTTCAGGAGGGAAGTCTGCCAGGTTATAAGGATCTTTGAATGTAAAAATGAGATTTTGTATTTTATTTTGGAAGTAATTGGGAGCTACAGTAATAGAGTGTCATAGTGGGGCAACAGCATGAAGGATGTATTGGAAAGAGAAAGTCAATAGATTAGTATAATAGTTTAGTTAAAAAGAAAGAATAGGGTCTGAATTAAGGTAGTTACAGTTGGAGTGAGAAAGAGAAGGGACAAGTGTGAAAGACACTTTAGAGGTAGAATGGATTAAATGTGATACAAGAACAAAATGCAAGTGTCATAGATAACGCTAAGGTTAAAAACATAGATGAAACTGGGAGAATGATGGTGCCATCCATCAAAACAGATAAGTTAAATGGAGAGGCAAAAGACTTGGGAGGAAGATGACTTCTGTTCATGCTATGTTGGCTTTAAAGTTTTAGTAAAATATCCAAATGGACACATTTATTGGTTGGAAATATGGAATTGTAACTATGGGCAGAGGATAGGGTGGAGATATAGCTTTTAAGGGCCTCTGGATAGAAGTTTATTGCTAAACTCTATGAGTATATGGGGTCATTAAGGGAGACTGTATACAGAGAAAAAAGACAAGGAGGAAAGAAGAAAGGAACGAAGAGAAAGGGAAAGAGAAGAGGGGGAGGGCAGTGTCTATAAACCTCATTCTTCTGATTCCAAGACTCCTGTTCTTTTTATTACATCATGTTACCATTATGTTATCAATTTAGTTTAAATAGAATCTTGAGTTGGAAGGCTGGCATCTTGAGTTTTAATTCTAGTTATTTTATTAATGTATAACTGTCAATCAATCATTAAACTTTTTCATGCCTCAATTTTCCCACATATATGTTTTGAGAATAATAATTTCTTTTCCTTCCAATGTCACAAATATATTGTTAAAATAATAAATATGAAATAATTTCATTTTGAATTGTCATTGGGTTAAACGTTTAATATTTCTAAGTAACTAGTAATAAAACAAAATTATTAGGAACAACTCATTCCAAAGACTCAATTTTAATATTCCATATCCCCCAAATTTAAGAATCTCTGTATTTGACTGAATAAATCACAGTAACAATAGAAAAATAAATGTGCATATTATTTTATTAATAAAATATACAGTGAAATAGAAACATTTATGCTTTTTAAATGATGTTTCTTTAACCATTCAGGAAACATTTGCTCAGATTCAATGCCATTCTTACCAGGCACAAGGAATTCGATCACTGGCATTTTCATTTGATGGCCGTTCCATACTAGCAAATGGTAGGGAAGATGGTACCCTTGTTTGTCTGAAATGGAAGTAAGTAAAGGCGGAGAAAATATTATTTGTAATATTTAATATCCAATTGTTTGTGCTGATGGATAGGAGCAATGGCATAGAGTGTTGCCAAAAGAATAATTCAAAACAAAAGCAAGCTACTCAATCCTTTTAAAAAGGAATCCTTTTTTATTATTTTAAGTGGGTCAATCCAAAAGACATTTTACAGTGTCTAATGAGAGTAAGTTCTTGGATTTTTGCTTGTAATTAGTTAATTACTAAAATTAGTCTTTATTATATATAAATATACCATTTAATGATGTGGGAAGGAGAAGCCATTCAGTGATCTAAATTTTGTGGTGGATATTCTCTACACTTGAATACCTTGCCCTCTTACTCTTTCATTTATTATTTGCCAAGTAACAACTTTGTATAAAAATGACTCCCCTGTTCTATATCGCCTCTTACATTTTCACCCTTCCCCCACTGTTCTGATGTATAAATGAGGGTCGGGAGAATCTCTTACCATTGGCTCCAATCTTCACCAATAGTGTTTCTTCAATTTTAAGGGTCTCCTAAATACCAATTTCATTTAACCACAAATTAACAGTTATATTGGATTTTATATAAGAAAAAACATACAAAAAACTTGTGTTTGTTTGGGGAAGTAGAATCACAGTTTAGCTCAGTTCCTAAATAGGAACCCAAGTTCCAAATTTAAAAAAATAAAAATAAAACTTTGGTTTTAAGTTCCAAGGCATTCTGGTTTTTCAGGGCTTTTTTTGCTGGCTATAACATCTGGTCTGGAATCCTTCCTCCAAAGTCACCATGGTTTGAGTCTGGGTTTGTTGGGAATTCTACCACCTGCACCTAAAACTAAAAGAAAAAAATGAAATAAAATCCCAAATTCAATTCTTGGGACCAGAGGGTGCAAAAGAGAGGAGGAGGAACAGCAGGTAACCTTTCCTCTCATCCAGTTCAGCTTATGATATCCATGCTATGGGTAGGCAGGACCTGAATTTATTCTTTCTGGATGCAGCTAGAAAGAGAAAAACTATCACAGGAGGGTAGTTCTTAAAAAATGCATTCTGTTCTGGTGATATAGCCACATATGGTAGGAGGACACATAATTTCTTCCCCAGAAGCTGTTCTCTATCCTTTAAAATTAAGATAAACTGACAAAAGTTATAAAAATTACTAGAGAAAAAAGGAGCTACTATATTTCTGAGACAATAGAAGGGATGCAAAAAACACCACCAAGACTCTCAAAAAAATATGTACCCCCAAAAGTAAAACTTCCAAAATCCAACGAAATAATTTTAAAATGGATCAAAGAAATTAACAAACCAAAGAATACCTCCAACACTATTAACAATATTATTGTTTAATAATTGTTTAATTAATAAATATTGTTTAATAATATAATAATAAAAGAAGCAAAAATAAAATTGACAGAATATACTAAAATGTCTGTAACAACACTATATATACAGAGAGGAGCAATATACCAGGAAACAGTTTCTCATTTAGAGTTCTTTGGAGAATTATAATAATAGTCTGGTCATTCAGTGAAGCAGCATCTGATTTTGTTCAGAACCAGCAGTTTCTTGCCATAGAGGATACTTTGCTGTAAAATGTGTTATCTGGATCCTAACTCAAAGTCCAATAATGCCAGAAAAGCCAGAATAATCTTCCTATTTGGTCTATCTTTCCATTCTATGGAAAAGTTAAAAGAGGTGATGAAAGCTGGAATAAATGTAGTTTGCCTAAACTCCCATGAAAGTCATTACTACAAATGCAGAAGCTATTATAAACAGAAAAAAGATGTTTTTTTTTTGTTTTTTCCCAGTCACATCATCTGCTGGCATGGTGCTATAGTACTTGATACCACAGGACCAGAAATCCAAACTAGATTAATTTGGGGTGGTGGTACTACTGTAGTAAAGGCAGCATTCTCAAAAATCACCTGCTATGATGCCTATATGGAAAAGTGTAAAAAGAGTATTTTGTGGGTAAAGTACATAAAACATTTTTAAGGTGGTGGAAATTAGCAGCAAAATTTTTGTGAATTATGGGCTAATTCTCTGCTTGTAAAAGAGAAAGATAAATATTTCATTCTGACTGATGTTGGAACATTATGCCTGTGCTTCCAGTTACATAAAAGGGTATTTGAAGACCCATTAATTCTAACACCATTCCCTCCTTACCCCTTGAATGCATCCAGTAGTCCAGCAACTACTTATAGTATTGTCCATTCATGGTTATTAGTGGCTTTTAGATTACTAAAACACCAGGAAACAAAGATTAAAGTCTTTTAAAGAAACTTTATGGTAGAACTTTCTTGGAAAAGAGTGGTGTAGATCAGAAAATTCTAAGTTCCCCAGATTTACAACACACACACACACACACACACACACACACACACACACACACACACACACAATTGTGCCTTAGAGGGAAAATAGACTGGTGGAAAATAAGACTTGGGCCAGAAGAGGGATTATCCTGGGATAACTGCAGAAAATCTGAAAACCCACCCCATGATCCCAGGAACCCAGGATAGAATACCTCTAGGCTAACAGCCAGGGAAGTCCTGGGGCAAGCTGGGTTCAGAAGTAACCTCTGCCTGAACCAGGAACTTTCATGTCATGGACCATGTGGGGACTCAGGAGTCTAAATCTAATAAGATTAAGGTAACCTTTGCTGATAAGGACTGCCAGCTATGCTGTGGAGACAATATTATGGATGAGAAAGAACCAGCATATACCTGGTGAATGTAAAGCAGTGGGATAGTATGCTACTTAGTGGCAGGCATTATAGGAGGGCAGAGTTCTTGATCTGGGGTTCAGAGGGAGAGAAGTGAAGCTAGAGGCACCATTCCCACAAACACACACCCCAGAACTAGGGGTGATTACACTAATAAATCCTTATTTTTTAAAAAATGGGGGAAAAATGAACAGGAGAAAGTTATTATGGGGATATAGAAGACTGGGATTCATCTTTAGAAGATACTGAAGTTAAGAAGTACTTCTATCCCAAAGGGTGTTAAATGGTTACATACTCAAAAAAATTTATAGGAAAATTCAAAAAACACTTAAAAAAACTTTTAAAAGAATTTTAAAATCAAATGAGAGATTGAGGAAAAACTAAAAAAAAAAATCCAAGAAAAACAAGATCACGAAAAGAAAACCAACTAGAAAAGGAGATGTACAGTCTTAAAGAAGAAAATGACTCTTTGAAAATTAGAATTAGACACGGGGAAGCCAGTGAAGTTATAGAAGACTAAAAAAATAATAAAAGAAAACATAAAGTATTAAAAAATAGAAGAGAAAGTGAAACATCTTATAATAAAAACAACAGAACTAGAGAACAGATGAAGAGGAGAAAACATAAGAATAATTGGACTATTCTGAAAGCTATGACCAAAATAAAGAACCTTGACACAATACTACAAGAAATAATTAAAAGAAAATTGTCCTGAAGTGATAGAAAGGGAAAAGTAGAAATATAAAAAAATGTACCAGTCAAAGAGACCCTACAAGAAAAACATATAGGAATATCACTGATAAATTTCCAAACCTCCAAATTAAAGAGTAATTTTTTTTATTATTAAAGTTTTTATTTTCAAAACATATGCAAAATTTTCAATATTCACCTTGCAAAATTTTGTGTTCCAAATGTTTTCCCTCCCCTCCATCCCCTTCCCAAAATGGCAAGAAATCCAATATATGTTAAATATGTGCAATTCTATACATATTTCCACAAATATCATGCTGCACAAGAAAAATCAGATCAAAAAGGAAAAAAAAATGAGAAAGAAAACAAAATGCATGCAAGCAACAACAAAAAGAGGGAAAATGCTATGTTGTGATCCACACTCAATTGCCATAGTCCTCTCTCTGGATGCAAATGGCTTTCCATCACTAAATCTTTGGAACTGGCTTTATTTATCTTGTTGTTGAAGAGATCTAAGTCTATCAGAATTGATCATTATATAATCTTGCTGTTTCTGTGTGCAATGATCTCCTGGTTTGAACTTAGCATCAGTTCATGTAAGTCTCTCCAGGCCCCTCTGAAATCATCCTACTGGTCTTTTCTTGCAGAACAATTATATTCCATAGCATTCATATATCATAACTTATTCAGCCATTCTCTAATTGATGGACATCCACTAAGTTTCTAGTTTTTTGCCATTACAAAAGGCAAACATTTTTGCACATGTGGATCCCTTTCCCTCCTTTATGATCTCTTTGGGCTACAAACCCAGTAGGAAACACTTCTGGATCAAAGAGTATGCACAGTTTGATTTCCTTTGGGCACAGTTACTCTCCATAATGGTGAAATCAATTCACAACTCCACCAACAATGTATCAGTGTCCCAGTTTTCCCACATCCTTCAACATTCATCATTATCTTTTCCTGTCATTTTAGTCAATCTGAGAGGTGTATAGTGGTACTCAAAGTAGCCCTAATTTGCATTTCTCTGGTAATAGTAATTTAGAATACCTTTTCACCTTTCTAGAAATGATTTTAATCATCTGAAAATTGTTCATATCCTTTGACCATTTATCATTTGGAGAATGGCTTGATTTCTTATAAATTTGAGTCAATTCTTTAAAGAGAAAATTTTACAAGCAACAATAACAAAAAAAAAAACAATTCAAATAAGTTGGAGCTAATTAGAATTGCACAAGAGTGGCTACAATAAAAAGCTACAAATCCTAGAATACTATATATTGAAAATCAAAAGAAATAGGGTTGTAGCTAAAAATATCATATCCAGCAAAATTAATTAAAATATTGAATTAAAAATGGGTATTCAATGAACTCAGATTTTTAGGATTTTTGTCTCAAACAAATCCTAGCTAAATAGAAAATTTAACATATAAGAGCCATCATCAAGGACTAATTTCAAGGAATTTAATAAGGACAAACTGTTAATGTTTTATATGTGGAAGTGTAAACCATATATCTAAGACTGACATTAGTAATTGGATAGTCCAAAAAATATTGGTGTAAGAGTTGAGTATGATGTTTCTCCCAAAAGCAAAACCATATATGAAAAGGTACAAACAGTAACTATGCTATAAAATTGAGATGATTGCAAGAGTAAGAATCAAGATAAAGGAATTAGATGGAGGAGAAGGGCTGGTAGCCCTTAGCATAAGGTGGGATATAAAAGGATGTATAGTTTAACATGAGTATAATAAGGTGTATAGATTAATAGGGGTGGGGATGAAGAGGGAGAGAAATGGAGTAATCCATGGGATGAGGAGGTTAAGTAAGAGCAAGGCAAGTTAATGGATGGAAGTAAAGTTGAAAAGTTATCAAGGATAGGCAATAAGAGATATAAATAAACACAATAACAATGATCAGGAGGAGAATTTATTAGGGAAAAAATTAGGGTATAATCATTGATCTCAGACAAAGTCAAACTAAACAAAAAATACAGTCAAGAGAGAAATCTATATTATATGTCAGATATATTAATATTATTTTAGGTGTTATGTGTATGTGCATCTGTATACATGTGTGTGTGCCTTTGTGTGTATGTATATATCAGTGTGTGTTTATATGTGTGTGTGTATAAATATATCTGTGTTTAACTGTAGCCTTCTTAGGGGAAGTGGGAGGGAGGAAAGGGGGGAAATGCACAGTAGAGAACAAAAGAAAACTTACAAGAAAGCAAAGAAATGGACAGTCATAAATACAATATCTTCCTTTATTATATATCTTTCTTGAAATGGATATTTATGTTATACATTTTGAATCTGCCCTAATATTCTGCTAGGCAATGTTTTTCTTTTTTTTTTTCCTCCTTTTATCTTTTGTTTTCTTATTTTGCATTTAAATTTTAAATAAGTACATTAAAAAAAAGAACTTGCTCTCCTTTCCACCTATAAATATTAGTATTTAACATACCTTTGGTGGTGTAGTCATGGCTTTGCTTGAGACAATATACTCTTTGTAGAATCATCTGATAGCATAATCTGTGTTAAGTTTTAAATTTGTTTAGACAACATTTTTTACACAAAGTAAGCAGTAGCCTTAGTTCTTCCATGATTTCATTGTCTATGAATCCCTACATCATTCTAACCAAAGGAACTATTTTTCTTTTCTCATTCCCATCGTGTAAATGAAAATATTTTGATCTTACAAACTAAGTTAAAATCAAAGCTAGATTTTGCTGCTAAAAGCCAAGGCATTTTAGTAATAATAAGACATTTAACAATAATGTCCTTTGATAAGGTATTCCTACCTAGAAGTGGAAGAGTAATATAGACTTCTAGCCAAGATGTCAGAGAGGATATACATATCTATTTAAGCTCCATCTTTTATCTCAGAATAATTTATTTCATTGCAAATTAAGGCAACTCTGAGATACCACTACACACCTGTCAGATTGGCTAGAATGACAGGGAAAGATAATGCACAATGTTAGAGGGGATGTAGGAAAATGGACACTAACACATTCTTGGTGGAATTGTAATTACATCCAGCCATTCTGGAGAGCAATTTGGAACTATGCTCAAAAAGTTGTCAAACTGTACATACCCTTTGACCCAACAGTGTTACTACTGGGCTTATATCCCAAAGAGATCTTAAAGACAGGAAAGGGACCTGTATGTGCAAGAATGTTTGTGGCAGCCCTCTTTATAGTGGCCAGAAACTGGAAACTAAGTGGATGCCCATCACTTGGAGAATGGCTGAATAAATTGTGGTATATGAATATTAAGGAATATTATTGTTCTGTATGAAATTACCAACAGGATGATTTCAGAAAGGCCTGGAGAGACTTGCATGAACTGATGCTGAGTGAAATGAGCAGGACTAGGAGATGGTTATACACTTCAACAACAATACTACATGATGATCGATTCTGACGTATGTGGGCATTTTCAACCATGAGATGAGCCAAATCAGTTCCAATAGTGTAGTAATGAACTGAACCAGCTACACTCAGAGAAAGAACTCTGGGAGATGACTATGAAACACTACAAAGAATTCCCAATCCCTCTATTTTTGTCCACCTGCATTTTGGATTTCCTTCACTGGCTACTTGTACACTATTTCAAAGTCCGATTCTTTTTGTACAGCAAAACAACTGTTTGGACATGTATGTGTGTGTGTGTGTATATATATATATAGTATTTAATTTATACTTTAACATATTTAACTTGTATTAGTCAACCTGCCATCTGGTGGGGGGGAAGGGGAAGGAGGGGAAAAATTAGAACAAAAGGTTTGGCAATTATCAATTGCATGGTAAATTACCCATGCATATATCTGGTAAATAAAAACTATTAATAAAAAAAGAATAATTTATTTCATGACAAACCTCGGAATTAGTGTTTGATAGAAAATACCACAAATAACTACCAAGAGAAGATATCCTCGAAATTCGCCAGAAAAGCTCTGTTTTTTCTCGAGGGTGGGGACAGTTAGATCGGGCACAGATTGAGGGCAGGCAGCAACAGCACAGCAGACAAAGTAAGGCAGGCAGCTCACACTGAGCAGACCAGAATGGGGTGGGTGTGATCTCAGCCATTTCTGTAGGAAGAGCTTTACCACAATGTTGGCTACTTTGCCCTGGCAATAAGCCAGTAGACAAGCAGAGAAGCTAAAAATACAGGGGGTAAAGATTATAACCCAAAAAGCTAGGGTCTCTCAGGACCTGGTCAGACCCACTCAGAGTGACTCAGCACACCCTCAGAATTTCAGAGTCTCAGAGCACAGACACAGTGCACCCATTGCTTTCCTGCTAGTGCCTCACTACTGCCCCCCACAGTCTGAAAAGGAAGCTCGGTAACACTATCCTGCCCCCCCCTGAAAAAAACAGATAGCATTTGCTTTTTGTTGTTGTTGTTGTTGTTGTTGTTGTTGTTGTTAGTTTGTTTTCTCTGATTTTTCTTTGACAAAATAAGCAGAAAACTTAAAACAGACTCTAACTTTTGATAGCTTCTATATGGATAGAGAGCAGACTTTAAACCCTGAGGAGACTAAAAGCAGACTGTCTCCAGATAAATCCCAAAAAGGGGATATGATCTGGTCTTCAACACACAAGACTCTCATAGAAGAAATTAAAAAGGCTCTCACAAGAGAGCTAGAAGAAAAATGGGAAAAGAAAAGGGAAGCTTGGCAAGAGAGTCTGGATAAGTCATTCCACTCATTTAAAGATAGAGTGGATAAAGAAATCAAGTCCTTGAAAAACAGAATTAGTGAATTGGAAAAAGAAAATAACTCTCTAAAAAATAAAATTGGCAAAATGGAAAAAAATTCTATAGAAAAAAACAACTCACTCAAAAACTCAATTGGACAATTTAAAAAAGACATAAAAAAGTGAGTGAAGAAAATAATATATTAAAATCAGAATTGAACAAATGGAAATGAATGACTTGAAGAGACACCAAGGGTCAGATAAGCAAAACCAAAAAAGTGAAACAATTAAAAAAAAAGGCAAATACCTTCTTGGGAAAACAGCAGACCTGGAAAATTGATCTGGGAGAGATAATCTGAGAATTATTGGACTTCCTGAAAAATATGATGAAATAAAGAGCCTGGACACTATTTTCCAATTATCAAAGAGAACTGCACAGATGTTATAAAAACAGAGGGTAAAATAGACATTGAAAGAATTCATTGATCACCTACTGAAAGAGACCCTAAAATCAAAACCCCAAGAAATATAGTGGCCAAATTCCAGAACTATCAGACAAAGGAAAAAATACTGCAAGCTGCTAGAAAAAATCAATTCAAATACAAAGGAGGATTACTCAGGATCTAGCAACATCCACATTAAAGGATGGAAGGGCCTGGAATCTGATATTCTGAAAGGCTAAGGAACGTGATATGCAGCCAAAAATAACTTACCCAGCCAAAATGAGCATTTTTTTCCAGGTAAGAAGATGGACATTCAATGAAATAAGTGAATTTCATCTACTTCTGATGAAAAAAACAGGAATTAAACAAAAAGTTTGATCTACAAATACAGAACTCAAAGGAAACCTAAAAAGGTAAAAAGAAATATTGGACTATATTTCTGCTATAAAGAGCACATGTATACTTTGTCCTAGAAACTAGAGGTGGAAAGGAAATTGTGTCGGGAAAAGGGTAAAGTGGGAGTACTATATCTAACAAAGAGGCAAAGGAAACCTACTATATCTGAGAGAAAGAATGGAGAGGGATGAACATAGTGTGTATCTTACTGTCATCAGAATTGGCTGAAAGAGAAAAATATTAGGCATATTTGATTTATGGTGAAACTTCTCCTATTTCATTGAAAAGTGGGAGGGGAAAAGTAAAAAGGGAAGGAGTAAGCTAAGCGGAAGGGAATACAGAAATTGTGAGGAAAGGGGGTAAGAAAGGGGGAAGTTTAAGGTGGAGGAGGGATAATAAAAAGGGAGGGCTGTGAGAAGCAAGTGTTGCTCACAAGTTTAATACTAGGAAGGTTGGTAAGGGGGAAAGAAAGGATAAAAGCATAAGCAGGTCTTAGAATTCTTACAAGGTGCTAAGTCAGTTATCTAATTTAGCATGGTATTGTTAACAGTTCTCTAGTTCACTAATGTACATGGTACTTATTAGATTTCCACAAGATTCATACCTTTTAGAGTTCATATAAAAGAAGGAGTTCCCACAAGCCCATTCTTGGAGGCAGAGTCAGATTCATTCAACTTCCACTTTTGTGCTTGATGCCTGGAGACATTCAGAGGAAAAGAGGCTGAAGCTGCCAGATGCTAAGGATTAGCAGCAAGAGCTCTCAGAACCAAGGAGAGAGATAGGCCTCTAAGAAAGCTAACCGGGCCCAAGAAAGGAGACAAGACTTAAAAGGAAAACAATAAAGGATTTGGATTTTAATTTCTGGCTGAATTTGAGGTGATTATTGAACTAGAACTAAAACTAAGGCTGCCTCCAGAAGCTCCCCAAGAAACCTGCTCCCAGAGAACATTATATTTTAGAGAAGAACATTACAAGCAGGGGTTAACAAGATGGCAACTGATACAGAATTGGTAATTTTAACCATAAATGTGAATGGGGTAAACTCCCCCATAAAGAGGAAGCAGTTAGCAGATTGGATTAAAAGCCAGAATCCTACAATATGTTGTTTACAGGAAACACACTTGAAGCAGGGCCATACATACAGAGTAAAAAGAAAAGGTTCAGGTAAAGTCAAAAAAGCAGGGGTAGCCATCCTGATCTCAGATAAAGCAAAAGCAAAAATTAATCTAATTAAAAGAGATAAGGAAGGGCACTATATCTTGCTAAAGGGTAGCAAAGGTATTGAAGCAATATCAATATTAAACATATATGCACCAAGTGTTGTAGCATCTAAATTCTTAAAAGAAAAATTAAGAGAACTACAAGAAGAAATAGACAGCAAAACAATAATAGTGGGAGATCTCAACCTTGCAATCTCAGAATTAAATAAATCAAACCACAAAATAAATAAGAAAGAAGTCAAAGAGGTAAATAGAATACTAGAAAAGTTAGTATGATAGATCTTTGGAGATAGAAAGGAATACACTTTCTTCTCAGAAGTTCATGGAACCTATACAAAAATTGACCATATATTAGGATATAAAAACCTTAAATTCAAATGCAGTAAGGCAGAAATAATAAATGCATCCTTTTCAGACCACAATTCAGTGAAAATTACATTCAATAAAAAGCCATAGAAATTATTAGAAAAATTAGAAACTAAATAATCTCATACTAAAGAGTGATTGGGTGAAACAGCAAATCATAGACTTAATAATTTTACCCAAGAAAATGACAATAATGAGATGTCATACCAAAAATGTGTGGGATGCAGCCAACGTGGTAATAAGGGGAAATTTTATATCTCTAGAGGCCTACTTGCATAAATTAGAGAAAGAGAAGATCAATGAATTGGGCTTGCAACTAAAAATGCTAGAAAAGGAACAAATTAAAAAACCCCAGTCAAACACTAAACTAGAAATTCTAAAAATAAAAGGAGAGATTAATAAAATTGAAAGTAAAAAACTATAGAATTAATAAAACTAAGAGTTGATTCTATGAAAAAACCAACGACATAGATAAACTCTTAGTAAATCTGGTTAAAAAAAGGAATGAGGAAAATCAAATTGTTAGTCTTAAAAATGAAAAGGGAGAACTTGCCACTAATGAAAAGGAAATTAGAGCAATAATTATGAATTACTTTGTCCAGCTTTATGCCAATAAATTTGATAACTTAAATGAAATGGAAGAATACCTTCAAAAATATAGCTTGCCCAGATTAACAGAGGAACAACTAAATTGGTTAAAAAGTCCCATATTAGAAAAAGAAACAGAACAAGTTATTAATCAACTCCCTAAGAAAAAATCCCAGGACCAGATGGATTCATATGTGAATTCTACCAAACATTTAAATAACAATTAACTCCAATGCTATATAAACTATTTGAAAAAATGGGGAATGAAAGAGTCCTACCAAAATCCTTTTATGACACAGACGTGGAACTGATATCTAAACCAGGTAGGTTGAAAACAGAGAAAGAAAATGATAGACCAATTTCCCTAATGAATGCTAAAATCCTAAACAAAATATAAGCAAAAAGATTGCAGAAAATCATCCCCAGGATAATACACTATTACCAAATAGGATTTATACCAGGAATGCAGGGCTGGTTCAATATTAGGAAAACGATTAACATAATTGACTATATCAATAACCAAATTAATAAGAACCATATGATCATCTCAATAGATGCAGAAAAAGCATTTGATAAAATCCAAAATCCAAATAATTCACAACTTTAGCAAAGTTGCAGGATACAAAATAAATCCACATAAATTCTCAGCATTTTTATACATCACCAACAAAATCCAACAGCAAGAGATACAAAAAGAAATTCCATTCAAAATAATGATAGCATAAAATATTTGGGAATCTATCTACCAAAAGAAAGTCAGGATTTATATGAGCAAAATTACAAAACACTTGCCACACAAATAAAATCAGATTTAAATAATTGGAAAAATATTAAGTGCTCTTGGATAGGCCGAACAAATATAATAAAGATGACAATACTCCCTAAACTAATCTATTTATTTAGTGCTATACCAATCAGGCTCCCAAGAAACTATTTTAATGACCTAGAAAAAAATAAAATTCATATGGAAGAACAAAAGGTCGAGAATTTTAAGGGAATTAATGGAAAAAAAAATCAAATGAAGGTGGCCTAGCTGTACCTGACCTAAAACTATATTTATTATAAAGCAATGGACACCAAAACCATTTGGTACTGGCTAAGAAATAGACTAGTTGATCAGTGCAATAGGTTAGGTTCACAGGATAAAACAGACAATAATTATAGCAATCTAGTGTTTGACAAACCCAAAGATCCCAACTTTTGAGATAATAATTCATTATTTGACAAAAACTGCTGGGAAAACTGGAAACTAATATAGCAGAAATTAGGCATGGACCCAAGATGAGATCAAAATGAGTCCATGGTTTAGGCATAAAGAACAAGATCATAAATAAATTAGAGGAACATAGGATAGTTTACCTCTCAGACTTGTGGAGGAGGAAAGAATTTGTGACCAAGGAAGAACTAGAGATCATTATTGATCACAAAATAGAAATTTTTGATTACATCAAATTAAAAAACCTTTTTACAAACAAAACTAATGCAAACAAAATTAGAAGGGAAGCAACAAACTGGGAAAACATTTTACAGTTAAAAGTTCTGATAAAGGCCTCATTTCCAGAATTGACTCTAATTTATAAGAAATCAAGCCATTCTTTAATTGATAAATGGTCAAAGGATATAGACAGACAATTTTCAGATGAGGAAATGGAAATTATTTTCACTTATATGAAAATGTTCCAAATCACTATTGATCAAGAGACATGAAAATTAAGACAACTCTGAGATACCACTACACACCTGTCAGATTGGCTAAGATGTCAGGAAAAAATAATGATGAATGTTGAAGGAGCTTTGGGAAACCTCGGACACTGATGCATTGTTGGTGGAGTTGTGAATGAATACAACCATTCTGGAGAGCAATCTGGAATTATGCCAAAAAAGTTATCAAACTGTGTATACCCTTTGATCCAGCAGTGTTACTGCTGGGTTTATATCCCAAAGAGATACTAAAGAAGGGAAAGGGACCTGTATATGCCAAAATGTTTGTGGATGCCCATCAATTGGAGAATGGTTGGGTAAATTGTGGAATATGAATGTTATGGAATATTATTGTTCTGTAAGAAATGACAAGCAGGATGAATACAGAAAGGCTTGGAAAGACTTACATGAACTGATTCCGAGTGAAATGAGCAGAACCAGGAGAACATTATACACTTCAACAACAATACTGTGTGAGGATGTATTCTGATGGAAATGGATATCTTCAACAAAGAGATCTAATTGAGTTCCAATTGATTAATGATGGACAGAATCAGATACAGCCACAGAAGGAACACTGGAAATGAGTGTGAATGGTTTACATTTTTGTTTTTCTTCTCAGGTTATTTTTACCTTCTGAATCTAAGTTTTCCTGTGCAACAAGAGAACTGTTCGGTTCTGCACACATATATTGTATTTAGGATATACTATAACATATTTAGCATGTATAAGACTGCCTGCCATCTAGGGGAGGGAGCGGAGAGAAGGAAGGGAAAAGTCGGAACAGAAGTGATTGCAAGTGATAATGTTATAAAAAAAATTACCCATGCATATGTACTATCAATAAAATGTTATAACAAATTTAAAAAAAAAAAAAGAAATGATGAGCAGGATATGCTATCAGAAAAAGCTGGAAAGTTCTCTATAACCTCATGCAAAGTGAAATGTACTGTGTACAAAGTAATAGCAATATAGTAAAAGAATGCTATAGAAAAGGGATGATCAGCTCTGAATGACTTTGCTATTTTCAGCAATAGAATGATCCAGGACTACTCTGAAAGAATTATGATGAAAAATGCTATCCATACTGAAAGAATTATGTTTGAATGTAGATTGAAGTATACTTTTTTTTAACTTTATTTTCCTTGAGGGTAAGTTCTACAAAATTGTTCATTCCCTTTGATCTAGTTATTTGAATTTTAAAATTATATCCTAAATATATTATTGACATGAAAAATGTTAAGTGTAGTTTTATTTGTATAGCAAAGGACTGAAGACTACCCATTTTTACAGTGATTGGGAAATGGCTAAACAAATTGTAATATAGTAATATATTGGAACACTAATGTGGTATAAGAAATGACAATTATGAAGAATACTAAGAAATATTGGAAGACATGAAATGATAATAGCATAACCTAGGAATAATATGCAGATTCATGAAAATCATATAAAATGAAATTCAAAAATAAAAGAAAATAAGAAAACATCATTTTTATTAGTATTACAATTAAGATTTTTTAAAACTAAGTAATTTAAAAATGTAAGGTTTTTTATATTTTAATTTACTAGTAAATAGTCTGTTCAGTGAAGGTATATAGAAAAGGTAAAATGGACTTTTGATATTATTTTATATTTCTCTTATGTGTCAGTTCTCATTCTGTTTCACTCAACAGAAAGTTAAATGAATCTCTAGCTCGAGAAGCTGCTGCGCATTTTCATACCTTTCTAGACATTTTGAACAGCAACATTGAAGAGGAAAATTCTGCTTTATTGAAGATGAGAGAGAGCCAGATCGGTTCTGATTTAGCCACTAAACAATCAGTTGAGTTACTGTATAACTTTTTAAAAATGAAAATCACACAGTCCTACAACAATCTGTTTTTAGTTATATTATTCAACTACGTGTTTTGGAGTTTCCTTGCAGTATTGTCCTTTTGTGCAATGGTTCAGTTATTTAAGAAGACAATTCAAGATGTTTCTCCCCTTGTGCTTGCTGAGAGATTATTTTTAGCTTATTTCACACTGATAAATGCTAAATCTGAACTAATATAAATTAAATACAAAGAAATGTTGAATTTGGAACTCAGAAAAAATTTCAAAATGATGAGAAATTATAATATGACATTTAATATACTAAAACTTTTGTATAAACGTTTCTCCATGCCTTTCTATTACATGTATTATTTTGAACTGACAAAAAGCTCTATAAAAATAAACACAAAATGTAATTTACTTCTAATTGTTATAAGAAGTATTTCTATGTCCTAACTCAGTATAGTATTACTAAGAAATGTTTGCAGTTTAATTTACAGTTTTACACATACTTCATATTCCACAGCATTAAAAATTGAAGTAGTTATTTAAATAACTCGGACCAGAAGGAAACCATGGAGGTGACTATCATTAAAAGCTTTTACTGTATTAGTTCATTTGGCATTATAACACTTAGTATATGCCTTATCTTGGTAAAGACTCACTGATGGTCCCTTTCACCTTGAAATCTATCATCCTCTGGTTTTATTCTGAGTTGTGTATATAAACATTTAAAACTGCCTGAAATCAATAGGCATAATTAAGATAAATAATTTGATATGTTGTTTAAATAAAATATAGCATAACGTAGCCTACATTTTAGGTATGTTGAACAATATATTAAACATGTAATATATTCTGGTCTCTCTGCTAAACCCTGAGGATACAAGGAATGAGGGGAAATAATCCCTTAACTTAAGTTGCTTATATTCTAATAGAGAAGACTATACATATATATATATATATATACATATATATATATATATATATGTATATATATATATGTGTGTGTATATATATATGTGTGTGTGTGTGTGTGTGTGTGTGTGTGTATGTGTGTGTGTGTGTTTGTATATAAATAGATTGTGAAATACATTCACAAGGTAACTTTAGATAGAAAAAGCTTTAGCACCTGGGAGGATAAATCCTTCAGACAATGGCATTTTTTTAAAGAAAGCCTAAAAATCTAAGAGATTAAAAATGAAAGGAAAGAGAAATCGATTAGGAGACTAGGCCTGAAATACAGTGATAGTCGTATTTGCATGAAGGAAGGGAGGGAAGGTAAATGAGGAATAATGTAGATATAGAAATAAGTTGTCAACTAATTGGATGTGGTGACTAAAAGTGAGAAGTTAAGAATGAATGGATGTTGGGAATTTTAAGTGACTAGAAAAATGTTGGGGGCAGCTAGATGGAGCAGTGATAGAGCACCAGCCCTGAATTCAGGAGAACCTGAGTTCAAATGTATCTCAGACACTTAACACTTCCTAGCTGTGTGACTCTGGGCAAGTCACTTAACCCCAGCCTGGGGAGGGGGGGGGCGGGGAAGAAAGAAAGAAAAATATTGGTGCATTCAACATTAATAAAGCTTGGAAGACAGGTGAGTTTGGAATGAAAATAATGAGTTCTGCTTTTCCCATTTTGATAAGTCTATAGGAGACATTTAATTTGAAAAAAGCCAATAAGCAGTTGGTGACATGGAAATCAGGAGAGAAAGTAGATTAGATATTTATACAAATGTACAAACTGTGTAATTAGACTAATGGGAGCTGAGAAGATCACCAAAGTTAGATCTAGTGTTTCTTTCTTCTTGCAAGTCTCTTAACTTCTCTAGGAATTTGGATGCTATACTACTTGTGTGTATAAGTTTTGTATCGGTATTAATTCATTATCTATGATTCCTTTTAGCAAAATGAACTTTATCTCTTTTAATTAGATCAATTTTTGCTTTTGCTTGATCTGAGATCAGGATGACTACCCCTGATTTTTTTTTACTTCAGCTGAAGTATAGTACATTCTTCTCCAGCCTTTTACCTTTACTCTGTATGTATCACTCTGCTTTAAATATGTTTCTTATAAACAACATATTATAGGGTTCTGGCTTTTAATCCAGTCTGCCCTCTGCTTATATTTTATGGGAGATGTCATTCCATTCACATTCACAGTTAAAATTACTTACTCTGTATTTCCTGCCATCTTATTTTCCTCGTTATACTTTTCTCTTTCTCCATTTTCTTCCTTCCCAGTGTTTTGCTTCTGACCACCATCTCCCTCAAACATCCACCCCTTCTAAGGCCCCTCCCTTGTTTCTTATAATTTTCACCATCATCTTTTATTCTTCCTTCTGTTAGCCTCCCCTTTTCTTTTCCCTTTCCCCTTCTACTTCCCTATAGGATGAGACAAGTTTCTCTTATCTGATATTCTCTCTTTGAGCCAAATCCAATGAGATTAAGGTTCACATAATGCACATTCCCCCTCAATGGTAATAGTTTTTTGGTTTTTTGTTTTTGTTTTTGTTTTTGTTTTTTTGGGGGGGTTTTGCCTCTTCATGTGATGTAATTTACCCCATTTTACTTCCCCTTTCCTCCTCTTCTAATACAATCTGTTTTCCATCTCTAGTTTCTTTTTTTTAAGTTTTTTTTTTAATCCTAGTTAAATTTTCACATTTTTACAATAAAGTCAAACTATACCTATACCCTCTAAAGATACCCCTAACAAAGATACAGGTCTCAAAATTTTCATTTATCATCTTTCCATGTGGGGATGTAAACATTTTAACCTTTAAAATAGTTTTTTTTTTCTTTCCTTTTTATCTTTTTATACTTTCTCTTAAGTTCTGTATTTGAAGATCAAATTTTCTGTTTATCTGTGTGGCCTTTTCATGAAAAATAAATGAAATTCACCTATTTCATTGAATGTCTTTTTTCCCCTGGAAAAAAATAGTGTTTAATTTTCTTGGATAGTTGATTCTTGGCTTCAGTCCAAACACCTTTGCCCTTGGGAATATCATATTCCAGGACATTTGATCCTTTAAAAATGGAAGCTGCTTGGTCCTGGTAATCTTGATTGTGGCTCCTGAATATTTGAATTGTTTCTTTCTAGTTGCTTACCGTATTTTCTCCTTTATCTAGTAATTCTGAAATTTAGCTATGATATTCCTTGAATTTTCATATTGGGGTCTCTTTTAGGACGTAATTGGTGGATTCTTTCAATGATTGTTTTACCCTCTGGTTCTAGCATACCAGGGTAGTTTTATTTTGATTTCTTGAAATATAGTTTTCAAGTAGTCCAATAATTCCTAGATTGTCTCTCCTAGATCTATTTTCTAGGTCAGTTGTTTTTCTGATGAGGTATTTTACATTTTCTTCTATTTTTCTTTTTTTTTTTTGTTTTGCTTGACTAATTCTTAATGTCTCATTGAGTCATTTACTTCCATTTATTCAATTCTAATTTTTAATGAATTATTTTCTTTAGTTAGATTTTTTATTTCCCTTTACATGTGACCAATTGAACTTTTAAATGAGTTGTTTTGTTCATTGAACTTTTTTTTTCATTTCTCAAATTCTGTTTTTCAAGGAGTTGTTTTCTTTTTTGACTTTGCCAAATATATATATATATACACATATATATATATGTATGTGTGTATATATATATACTTGCTGAGTCAATTGGGGTTAAGTGACTTGCCAAGGGTCTCACACAGGTAAGAAGTGTTAAATGTCTGAGGCCAGATTTGAACTCAGGTGCTCCTGACTTCAGGATTGATGCTCTATCCACTACACCAACTAGCTTCCCCTTTAATATTAATTTTTAAAAGGCATTAGAATGAAAGGGGAATCAGAACTTTCTAAATGGGTTATGGATTTCAATAGAATGAACCTCAGAAAAGAGTTTTCTGAGTAATGGTAGTAGAACAAGAATATAAAACTGTTAATAGGGAACAAAGAACATTAATTTTCCCAGTAGGAGATGAGAGAAAGTATAAATAATACTGGAAAGGATCATCCAAGATTCATATAGGGGAAACCAAATTTCAATGAGTTTCAGAAGCTGTGAGGAACAAGAGATGAGAAAATCTCAAGTTTGGAGAAGTTTGTTAATTTAAGAGTGGGAGTTCTAAAAGATAAACAGTGAAAAGGAAAGGCAGATCTGCAGCAAGAAGAAAAAAGGGTCAGGTCAAAATATATGGGGAATAAGGGAGTAGATCGACTCAATTAGGCAGGGAAATTTTTTCATCATCATTAAGGTTCAGTATCGCTAGAATAAGAATTCATTCAGGCAGTATGTAAGGTGCTTTTTGAAAAGGATTCATGTGAATTGCATATCAAATTATCAAGAAAGCTTTATGATGTGGAATTTTTAGATATTTCTTAAATGATGAGATAGGGACAGTTTGATGGATTGGTAGTTTAAGTTAATATAAATGTCTTATTTTTTTTCCCTGGAGGTATTTTACAAAGTGAAACCAAAGATAATCCGATTTTCACAAGGTGAATATTCTGACTTGGATGGAGCCTATGAACAAGAAATAACCTGGATAGAAAAGAAAAACGATGAGGTATGTATGGATGTACACAAAAATGTGCATGTGTTTTCATATGTGTATACACACCTAGGTGATCAGGAAGACCTGAGTTCAAATCTAGTCTCAGACACTTACTGTGTGACTTTGGGCAATAGAAGCTAAATGATTTGCCCAAAGTTTCCTTAAATATAAAAATGGGGATAACAACAACAATGACCTTCTATGGTTATGAAGATCAAATTCAATAATATTTTTAAAACTCTTAATATAGTGTCTGGTACATAGGAGGCACTATATAAATATTAGCTATTCTTACCACCATCATCATTATTTTGTAGTGATAGTTTTATAAGTGATGGTAGAGACAGAATAAGAAATTGATGCACTCTTGGCAACATTTTAAAAGTGTGCTTTACTATAACATATTATTGCTATTTATTATTGTCCACCAGCTAATGGCTTCTTCTCCTTCCCTACCTATGTGCTTCATGTCATCAGTCTTTTCAACTTTCTTGGGCCTATCTCAGTCACCCATAGTAAGATCAGGTGTCACATTTTACCATCATCCATAATTCTGTCATTGCTATCATTTCAAATTCTGAAGCTTTCCTCTCAAAGACACGTCTTTAGATCTTTTTCTTTTCCTTTTCATACCTCTTAAACCTATTCTTCATTTTTATGGGGACCTCTAGCTCCTCCATCCCTCTTCTAAATAAATATCACCTCACTTTTCTTCCTTTATAGTCTCATCTCTCTTGTTGACTCTTTTCATTATGTACTTTTCTATACCCTTAAATATCTTGCTTCCTTGTCTTCTCATTATTCCCATTTGCCATTCCTTAACCCACCATTTACCTCTATTCCTACTGTCATGTTGTTTCATGTCACTGAAGGAAAACCCGCAACCCTGCTAACCAAATCCAGCATAAATTGGTGTTGTATCATCATAATTTTAGCTTATAGCTTTCCATACTATGTCAGTCCTTTTTATTCTTCCCTGAATGACAATCACACTTTCTACAGTAACTGTTCCTAACCTCCTCTTCTTTAAGCTCTTTATATTATTCCCCAACCCTATTTGTTCTTAGTTATCTCATTAAGAAAATCAAAACCATCCACTAAAGCTATCCATCTGCTCTTCTACCATGCTCTTTCAAAACTTCTCTATATAGAAGAAACACTGGGAAGTGAATGTAAATTGTTAGCACTAATATCTGTCTGCCCAGGTTGCATGTACCTTCGGATTCTAATGTTTATTGTGCAACAAGAAAATGATATTCACACACATGTATTGTACTTAGACTATATTGTAACACATGTAAAATGTATGGTATTGCCTGTCGTCGGGGGGAGGGAATAAGGGAGGGGGGGTAATTTGGAAAAATGAATACAAGGGATAATATTATAAAACATATATATATATATATAATAAAAAAAATTTAAAAAAAAAAAAAAAAAAAAACTTCTCTATATCAGTACTGATTCTATCATCATATGTGGCTCCATCTCCTTATCAGGGTTCTCCCAAAATTGATCCTAATTTGTCCTATTTTCCCATTAATGCCTATAAATAAAAAGCTGTTCTTATAATTTCTTGATTACAAAAAATAATTCATTTAATATACCAAGATACCATCCTAAAAGCTCTCTTCCAACAAGGTATTTTTCATTCATACTTCAAAATTATCAAGATTTCTTGTTAAGATAACCTTGTTTGATTATCCTGAAACTATTAATATTATGTGAGACTTCAAAATAGATATATACCTGCTAAAAAAAATGCACCACTTCTTATAGAGATTCGATGCAAAGTCCAAGGAGAGATTCTGTTTTCCAGAAGCTTCTGTTTGCAGATTAATGTGTTAATTACATTGAGACCTCAAACATGATAATAACACTTGAAAAAAAACAATCCAAAAGCACTTTAAAAAATTAATCACACAGAAGTGAATGAAGAATTTATATTATCCAGGCTATAACATGATTAACAAGATAACTTAGAGATATAGCAAATGATGAATGAATTAGGCCTAGAATTCAAAAGGAAGGGAGCAGGCTGATTTGCTATTGGAAACTTAAAAATTATATAAACTTTTATGAAACCTTCCTGAAATGAAAAGCTATCTTTTAAAAATCAATAAGATTTTTAATTCTATTAGTTTTCTAATTTGGCAGCAAAACATAGAACATTATATTCTCTGAAACATTTAGAGGACAATGGTAAGATATAGGTGAGGGGCAATAATAATAAGATATTATTACAAATAAAGAATTATGGAAAAGTTCTATAGTTATTCCTATTCTGATTTATTTTTCATATAACTATAAAAATGATTTCCAAAAGCACAGATCTAGCCATTTCATTTATCTATTCAGTTAACTACAGTGATTTCCTATTTCTAAAAATCTCCTACCTAATTAAAACAATTTGCCTGCTTACCTACTCATTTTAATTTAACTACATATTGCGTAATTTCATAGGATCATAGATTTAGAGCCTAAAGATCATCTGGAGTCACACATTTTAGTTTTCTTTTTTATTTATTTTATTATTTTTTTAGAAAATTTAAGCTTTTTATTTTTCAAAACATATGCATGGACAATTATTCAATGTTAGCCCTTGCAAAATCTTGATTAACCCTTGCAAAACCTTGTGTTCCAATTTCCCCTCAATTCCCCCACGCCATCCCCTAGATGGCATAAATATATGTTAAATACAATATACATATTGATATTTATACAATTATTGTGCCACACAAGAACAATCAAATCAAACTAGTTAAAAAAAAAGAGAAGCAAAATAAAATGTAAACAAACAACAACAAAAAGAGTGAAAATGCTATGTTGTGAACCCACTCAGTTCCCACAGTCCTCTCTCTGCATATAGATGGCCCTCTTCATGACTGAACAATTGGAACTGGTTTGAATCATCTTAGTGTTGAAGAGAGCCATGTCCATCAGAATTGATCATCACATAATATTGTTGTTGCTGTGTGTAATGATCTCCTGGTTCTGCTCATTTCACTCAGCATCAGTTCATGTAAGTCTCTCTAGGCCTCTCTGAAATCATTCTGCTGGTCATTTCTTATAGAACAATAATATTCCATAACATTAATATACCATTACTTATTCAGCCATTCTCCAACAGATGGGCATCCACTCAATTTCCAGTTTCTTGCCATTATAAAAAGGCCTGCCACAAACATTGTTGCACCTCACACCTTAGTTTTCTTAGGAGGGGTGAGAAGTTAAGATGACTTACCTAAGGTAATACAGGTAATGAGCAGCAGAGATAAAGTCTGAGTCCACATTCAGGGCTCTTTCCATGATAATACTGATTCCCAATTTTCACTTTTAAATTTTCTTCTGTACAATGATTTGACCATGTGCCAGTGTGAAAGCTGTGTTTTTATTTTCTTTCATCTATACTTGAAGAGTACAGACTAGAAAGAGAAATTGTGATGAGTCTTTTCACCTTTACTTTATAATCTCATTCATTTTTGTGTGTGCCTTTCTTTAGAATCATGCTTTTGAAAATATAACTTGTATTCATTTAGGGGTCTATTCTTGCTTTTTTTCTAAATATTGTATTTGTTACATTTCAGGCTGTTAGACAAGAGATTAAAAAATTTAAAGAGAAAAAGAACGAGATAAAAGAAGGAATGAAAACACTGGCTAAAACGGTAAGTATTGTAATTCATATTCCAGTACTGTGCCTTTAATCCCACATGATCTTTCCTGCTGAAGGCATGATATGGTAATTATATAGAGTTTATTATTTTCCTCCTTACTCTGTCTACAAACTCATGTTTCTCCTATGTTCTAGTGGGTTAGTTACCAATACATGCTCAACCCAGAACCAGAATAGTAAATAAAAGAACAGAGCAAAATATATGGGAAAATGAAAAATGGTTCATCTTTGTGAAATAAATGTTATATTTTTGGGTTCTCTTAAATGTTTCTGATGGTCTGGTAAAGAGAATAGATGATAATGGAATGTATTCTGAAATGAGAAGCAATTGTAATCACCAACCTGGGATTAGCATCAAGAAACAAATTATTCAACCCCATAAAACCCTAAGATCATGGTAAATAGCAATACAATATTAGTGGATAAGGATAGAACTCTAAAGCTCAAAGTGTTAGCTTATCACCAGCATTTTTTATGATTTAATTCAGGTTCAGAAAATGCTGGAAGAAAATGATTTGGCACCTGAGATTGCACAACTGGAAGAACAAGAATATACTCTGGATATTGAAGAAATGAAAAAACTTTATGATGAAAATGATAATGAAGAAGCAAAGGTACAGGAGAATTTACTTGAAGCATCATTGTTTTATTTTATAGACATGAACCAAAAAGGAGGAAGGAGCAAAATGAGAAAAATGAGAAGTTTTCCATCATAATAAAAAACATTGTATACATAAATGGGATCTAAAAATAATAAAGTTTCATTCACTCATCCCCACCATATTCTTGACAACTGCCTTGCCACATGAACTCTCTGCCCCATCCAGTTCTGGAATCAGAATTGATTAATTCAATACTGTCAGTGGTACTGGAAAAGGATAGTAATTTACTCTTGTCTGGCTCTACTCACCATTTCTGTAAATGCTTAGCAAATGTTTGTTTCACACTATAATATCCTAAATGTGTTATCTTCCTATATGAGCTTGTGAACTGCTTGAAGATGGTAACTACCTTTACTTTTTCCCCTTTATATCTCTAGGGCATAGCACAGTGGGTGGCATCTATTAGCATTTAAATTTTGGTTTTCATTCATTCAATAGATATTTACTGAAGACTTACAATGGACATAATGCTATGCAAAGTAAAAGGGGAGTTATAAATAATTTTAAAAATGTCATCTTTTGGAAGCTATCAATACCAGATACTAGGTTTTTAACATGTTATAACAGGTCTTGATGATAATTTCATTCTTCAAAAAGTTGGAGGAACCAATAGGGAGAAATACCATTCTGTATATGATAGATATGATTCTCACTGACAGGGACAAACTACTTTCTGACGTGGAAATGATGGAGACCTAAGGGGAGAAATGGCCATTCTATTTTAGAATGTATAATTAGGAAGGAAAACAAAGCAAGCCAAAGTCTGAGATGTCAGGAGAACTTAAACTGTGCATGATCTGAAGCTTATGAAGGACATTCTAAAGGCAACCAGAAATACATTTCAGAGAACAAAACTAAACCTACAAGGAAGCAAAGAAAAGATGGATAGCTCCGAATACAATGTGTAGCTTTTATTATATAGGCTTTCTTGAAATGGAAATTTATTGTTTTATATTTTGAATCCTCTCCTGTGTTCTACTGTGCACATGAGAATGCTTTCCCCCCTTTTTCTATTTTGTATTTAATTTTTAAATTAATCAATTTTTAAAGGCAACCAGAAAGATCCTTTTTCTCTATTGTTGGTAATGATAATAGATTTTTTATTTGTTACTTTTTATTATCTGAAGAAAAAAGGATCAAAGAAGGGATAGGACCATTTTCTCATAAGGCAAAACTAGAAGCAATAGGTAAAAGCTGCAGAAGAGGTAAAATTAGATTTGATGTCAGGAAAAGTTTCTCAATTACAGCTATCACAAAGACAATTAACCACAGGTTCGTAAATGAGCTAAACAAAATAAGGTAAATCACTCTTTCACATGTTAGGTAGCCTTTCAAGTAGTTGCAGGCAGTGATCATGTCCCCTTTGAATCTTCTCTTCTACCAACTAAACACCTTCAATCGTTTAGTCTAAAAAAGACCAAATTTGTCTATAACAAATTCAAATCTTTCCCCATGTCATTTTTGCCTTTCTCTGAACGTTTTACTCTGTATCTGTGTTTATTCTAAACTATGTCACCCTGAAGTGAAGATGATATTTCAGATGTGCTCTGACAAGCAAAAAATACAGAGAATATTATCATCTATTTGCTTCTAGAAGGTATGCCTCTTTTAATGCAGGTGAAAATTGAATTGTGGTTGCCATATCACACTGTTGAATCATATTGAGTTTCCAGTTCATGTAAAACCCCAGATATATTTCCTCTGTCTTCTATATATTATCCATCTTCTGTTTTTAACCCATTACATTTCATTTTGGGGCAGGTAGTAGACCCAATGTATAGAGTACTGGACCCTGAGTCAGGAGGATATGAATTTAACCCAGCATCAGATACTTACTAGCTAGGCAAATTACTTAATCCTATTTACTTCCATTCCTCATCTGTAAAATGGGAACACATAAGGGAAGGAAATGGCAAACTACTGTAGTGTCTTTGTCAAGAAAACCCCATAGATGAAGTCCATGAAGAGTTGGACACAATTGAATGACTAAACAACATTTCGTTTTATTAGATCCCAATGTGTCAATGACTTTTTGGACCTCAAGTCTTATCATGAACTGTGCTAGATAACCCTCCCAAAACTGTGTATCACCTATAAATTTGATAAGCATTCTATTTCACTGTTATCCAAATCAGTGGTCAAAAATGTTTATTAGAAAAAGGCCAAGGAGTTCTCTTTAGGCAAACTGTCATTGAAATATTAATGCTAAACAAAAAAAAAAATTAGTCTGTCATGAAGTGATGTTAGTGAATCCATGCTAACTCTGTGATTGTCGTTTCCTTTTCTAGATGTTCCTAAATCATCTCTTTATAATATATCCTATGATTTTGACCAGAATTAAAGTCAAAATCATTGGTCTATAATTTACATTTACTTTCAGATTCCATTCACACTCTGTTCCCTTTTAAAGATGGAGACATTTACTCTAGTCCTTTTATGCCTCCTCTTTTTAATCTATTCACAGCTATCTTTGTTCTTTGCATTGATCTTTAAAAATTTTACTGATACCAGCTTAGCAATTGTACATCAGTTCTTTCAGTGCTTCAACCTTTTAAAGGATGAACTCATTAAAGCAAGTCAGATAATCATCAAATATTAACAGATCTCAATAAGCAAGTGCTTACTATATATTCCAGGAATCATTCTTAATTCTTAGGATCTAGAATGCAAGAAAACTTACTCACATTTTAATGGGGGGTACAACATTCAAGAAACTACATATAAGAGAGAGTGTAAATGGAAAGTAATCTCAGAAAGAAGGCACAAGGAATGGGAAAAGGATAGTTTTAAGCTAAATCTTGAAGGAAGTTAGGAAAGTCAAAAGTTGTAGGAAAAAAGAGAGCATTCCAGGTATAGTTCTCACTAGCTGTGTGACCTTGACAAGATATCTAACCCCATTTTGTCTGTTTCCTTATCTATAAAATGAGCTGGAGAAGAGAATGGCAACCTGCTACAGTACCTTTGCCCCCCCAAAAAAAATTTTTTTAAATGGGATAAAAAATAGTCAGATATGATTGAAGTAACTGAAAAGGGGAAGACAAAACATAAAAAGAAGCTGATAGGTCTAGAACAGCTGGTAGCAAGTTTGGGGTGAAAAGTGGGGTGGGACAGGCCTTCTTGAAGGCTCATTAAGTCAGCCCTCAGAGTGAAATCATCCTTAGGAAGGCAGGGAGGAGAGGGACAGAGGGGAAGGAGAAAAACAAAAAGGAGAGGAGAGGGAAGAGGAGGGAGGGAGAGAGAAAGAAACAGAGATTGCCATAAGAATTGAAATCCTTCATCATTATATCATACTTTGATAACAGGCTAATGATCTAAAGAGAAAATTGCTTTCCTTTGTTCTTCCACTGATCTTTACCCAAATGTTCTCAACTATGCGTTCTCACTCTGATTAATGTACTTCTTCCCATGAGTATACCTATTTAGTGTATAATGCTGTATACTTTTCCTCTCTTTCTCCTTCATAAATCCCCCTTTCCCAAAACAAAACACCTAGAACCATATTGCAATCATGAGTTTCATCTCCAAAGTTCAGTATTATCTGTGAGGTCAATGTTGCCTCCTCCTTTAGGACTTCTGGTTTGTCTTGTTTGTTTTCTTACATTCATGTATTTGGATTTAGATTTTTGCAGTCATGGATTTTTCACCTTTCTTAGATATTGACTATAGTAATCTTTCTGGTGATCAACCTTTCTATATTATATTTTTATGTCTATGGAATTCAATTTGAAAAAGTTTGATTAAATTTGTAAATACCAGGCAAATGCTAATTAGCCTTTCTTAGATACATACTGTACCTGCAAGAAACCTGTTTTCTTATCAGGGCTATTTTTACTCTATTGGTGCAGATCAACTCATCCATGTTCTTCTCATCCAGTGCTATTCTTGTTCATATTATTACAAAGAATCTCCATAGAGGCTGCATGTGTGTGCATACAAATAATACATCTCTATATCTCCATGCCAATTACTGATGTTAGTAAGTTCTACTTATGAGTTTTTTTAACATTGAAATTTCTTTTTATTTTTCTTACAGATAAGAAAGGAAACAGAAATGGGAAATCTAGCTAAGTTGTATTTATGGAACATTTTAAAAGAAGAATGCTGGGATTCCATGACCAAAAAAGGCCAAGGACTTACGGTGAATATTCTAAACATTTTATATCAGTTATTAATAATCCATTGAAGATAAAAGTAAGACAATCTTTCCATAATTTTTTATTTTTAATTAGCTTATTTTAATACACATTGCTTTATGAATCATATTGGGAGAGAAAAATCAGAACAAAAAGGAAAAACCACAGAAGAGGAAAAAAAAAAAAAAGAAGTGAACATAGCATGTGTTAATTTACATTCAATCTCCATAGTTGTTTTCCTGGATGCAGATGGGCATTTTCTATCCAAAGTCTATTGGGATTGCTTTGGATCACTGAACCTTGAAGAACCAAATCTTTCATAGTTGATCATCATACATTCTTGCTGTTATTATGTACAATGTATACCTGGTTCTGCTTGTTTTGCTCAGCATCAGTTTGTATAAATCTTTCCAGGCCTTTCTAAAGTCATCATGTTCATCATTTTTATAGAACAATAATATTCCATTATCTTCATGAATCACAATTTATTCAGCCATTCCCCAAATGATGGGCATTTACTCATTTTCTAATTCTTTATTACCACAAAAAGAGCTGCTACAAACATTTTTGCACATGTGGGTCCTTCTCCCTCCTGTATGATTTCCTTGGGATATAGCAGTAATGGCACCTCTGCTCAAAGGGTATGTACAGTTTGATAGCTCTTTGGGCATAGTTTCAGTTTAGTTTGCTCTCTAGAAAGGTTGGATCATTTACAATTCCACTAACTGCATTAGTGTACCAGTTTTCCCATATCCCCTCCAACATTTATCATTATCTTTTTAGTACATCAGAGTTGTTTTAATTTACATTTCTCTAATCAATCATGATCTAGAGCATTTTTTCATATGATTGTAGATGGTTTCAATTTTGTCATCTGAAAATTATTTATTCATATCCATTAACTTTTTATCATTTGGGGAATAACTTGTATTTTTATAAATTTAATGCAGTTCTTTTTTTATTTTATTTTTTTAAAACTTCCCCCCCACCCCCCAGACTGGGGTTAAGTGACTTGCCCAGGGTCATACAGCTAGGAAGTGTTAAGTCTGAAACCACATTTGAACTCAGGTCCTCCTGAATTCAGGGCTGGTGCTCTATCCACTGCGCCACCTAGCTGCCCCCTGCAGTTCTTTATATATACTAGAAATGAGATCTCTATCAGAAATGCTGGCTGTAAAGATATTTTCCTATATTGTACTTTTAATTTTGTTTCTGTTGGTTTTGTTTGTGCAAAAACTCTTTTATTTAATGTAACCAAAGTTGTCTATTTTGCTTTTCATACTGTTCTCTAGATCTTTTTTTGGTCATATGTTCCTCTCTTCTCCAAAGATCTAATAGGTAAATTATTCTTTGCTCTCCTAATTTGTTTATGATATCATCCTTTATGCCGAAATCATGTACCCATTTTGACCTTATTTTGGTTGCAATATGAGATGTAAGTTTATGCTGAGATTCTGAAATAATATTTTCTAGTTTTCCCAGCAATTTTTGTCAAATAGTGTTTCTGCTGGACTTATATTCCAAGGAAATCTTAAAGCAAGAAGCTTGAATTTGGAGGTTTATCAAATACTAGGTTACTGTAGGCCTTGATTTTTGTGTAGTGCATACCTAATCTATTCCACTGATCCACCACTCTATTTTTTAGTCAGTACCAAATGGCTTTGATGACTACTGCTTTATAATATAGTTTTGGGTTTGGTACTGCTAAACCACTATCCTTTGTATTTTTTACAATGAATTCCCTTGATATTCTTGACCTTCCAGATGAACAAGTATACTAATTTAGACAGAATTATCATTTTTATTATATTAGCTTGTTTATCCATGAGTAACTGATATTTTCCCAACTGTTTACATCTGACTTTATTTGTGTGAGAAGTGTTTTGTAATCATATTCATATAGTTCTTTGGTTTGTCTTGGCAGGCAGACCCCAAAACATTTTATTTTGACAACAGTTATTTAAAATCTTCCTATCTCTTGCTGATGGACTTTGTCAGTAATATATAGAAATAGTGATGATTTGGGTTTGTTTTATATCCTGCAACTTTTCTAACACTTAATTGTTTCAAGTAGGTTTTTGGATGCTTTTCTAGGATTCTCTAAGTACATCATCATATCATCTGCAAAGAGTGATAGTTTTATTTCCTAATTGCCTATTTTAATTTCTTTAATTTTTTTTCTTATTGATAAAACTAAGATTTCTTATACAATGTTGAATAATAATGGTGATAATGGGCATCCTTATTTCACCCCTGATCTCATTAGGAATGTGTCCAGCTTCTCTTTATTACAAATAGTATTTGCTATTGATTTTAAATCACTGTTTATTATTTTAAGGAAAGCTCCTTTTATCCTTATGCTTTCTAGTGTTTTTTTAAAAATCTTTTTCTGCATGCACTGAGACTATCATATGATTTCTGTTCCTTTTGTTATTGATATGGTCGATTATGGTAATAGTTTTCCTAATATTGAACCAGCCCAGCATTCCTGGTATAAATCTCTCTTGATCATAGTGTGTTATCTTGCTGATAAGTTGCTGTAATTGTTTTGCTAATATTTTATTTAAACATTTTGCATCAAATTTGGAACTATATTCAAAAAGTTATCAAATACCCTTTGACCCAGAAATGTTTCTGCTGGACTTATATTCCAAGGAAATCTTAAAGAGGGAAAAAGGACCCACATGTGCAAAAAATGTTTGTGGCAGCCCTTTTTGTAGTGGCAAGAAACCTGAGTGGATGCTCATCAATTGGAGAATGGCTGAATAAGCTATGGTATATGAATGCTATGGAATATTATTGTTCTTTAAGAAATGATCAGCAGGATGATTTCAGAGAGGCCTGGAGAGACTTACATGAACTGATGCTAAGTGAAATGAGCAGAACCAAAAGATCATTATACACAGCAATAAGACTATATGACAATCAGTTCTGATGGACGTGGCTGTCTTCAACAATGAGATGATTCAAACCAATTCCAATTGTTCAATGATGAAGAAAGCCATCTACACCCAGAGAGAGGACAGTGGGAACTGAATATGGACTACAACATAGAATTTTACTCTTTCTGTTGTTGTTTGCATTTTGTTTTCTTTCTCAGTTTTTTTTTCATTCTTGATCTGATTTTTCTTCTACAGCAAGATAACTGTATAAATATGTATATATATATATATATATATATGTATATATATATATATATATATATATATATTGGATTTAACATATATTTTAACATATTTAACATATATATTGGACTACCTGCCATCTAAGGGAGGAAGTGGAGGGAAGAAGGGGAAAATTTGGAACAGAAGGTTTTGCAAAGATCAATGTTGAAAAATTACCCATGCATATATTTTATAAATCTTTAATAATTTTTTGCTTCAATATTCGTTTGGGAGATTGGTCTGTAATTTTTTTCTCTATTTTGCCTCCTCCTGGTTTAGGTATTAGTACCATATTTGTATCATAGATGGAATTTGATAGGACTCCTTTTTTACCTATTTTTCTAAATCATTTACATAGTATTAGATTTAATTGTTCTTTAAATGTTTCATAGAATTCACTTGTGAATCCATCTGATCTTGGAGATTTTTTCTTAGGAAGTTCATTAATGGTTTGTTTAATTTCTTTTTTCTAAAATAGGACTATTTAAATAATGTTTTTCTTCTGTTAATCTGAGTAAAGTATATTTTGTAAAATTTATCCATTTCAGTTAGATTATCAGATTTGCTGCCATAGTGTTGGACAAAATAGCTCTTAATTATTGCTTTAATTTCTTTTTCATTGGTGGTAAGTTCACCCTTTTCATTTTTGATGGTGGTGATTTGATTTTTTTCTTTCCAACCACTGATCTCCTCTTTTTCTGTTTTACTTATGTATTTAAATAAGATATAAAATTTCTCTTAAGAACTGCTTTGGCTGCATTCCTTAGGTTTTGGTTTGTTGTCTCATTATTATCATTCTCTTGGATGAAATTATGATTGTTTCTGTGATTTTTTGACTCATTCTTTTTAGAATTAGATTATTTAATTTCCAAATGATTTTTAGTCTATCTTTCCCTGCCCCTTTATTAAATACAATTTTTGCTTGCATTGTTGTCTGAAAAGGAAGCATTTACTATTTCTGCCTTTCTGCATTTGATGGTGAGGTTTTTATGCACTCTAGTAGGGCATAATGGTATTGGTCAATTTTTGTGTAGATGCCAGGTACTGCCCCCCCCAAAAAAAGGTGTATTCCTTGCTGTCTCTATTCAGTTTTCTCCAGAGGTCTAGCTAGGTTTTCTAGGAATTTTTTAATCTCCCTAATTTCTTTCTTGTTTATTTTGTGGTTACCTTTGTTTGATTCTGAGAGAAGAAGGTTGAGATTCCCCCACTAATAAAGTTTTGCTGTCTATTTCTTCCGGTAAGTGGCTTAAAATCTCTAAAGAATTTGACTGCTCTACTACTTGGTGCATATATATTTAGTATAATTTACTATTTCATTTTTTTTTTTTTGCGGTACTCTTTGTCAAGATGTACTTTCCTTCCTTATCTCTTTTAATAAGATCTGTTTTTACTTTTGCTTTATCTGAGATCAGAATTGATATTCATGCTTTTTTTTTACTTCAACTGAAGAATAATAAATTCTGCTTGAGTCTTTTACCTGCATGTGTCTCTCTGTGCCAAATGTTTTTCTTGTATACAACATATTGTGGGATTCTGTTTTTAATCCACTTTGCTATTTGCTTCTGTTTTGTTGGGAGAGTTCATCTCATTCACATTCACAGTTATAATTACCATCTCTGTATTTCCCCACATCCTGTTTTCTCTCCTGTATATACTTTTGTTTTCTCTTTCCACCCTGTCCTTAGAAGTGTTTTTTACCACCCCACCCACTGCCTTATCTTCTATCATCCCTTTCCCCTTTTCTCTTACTGTTTCCCCTAGTGTTTCTGTCTTCCCTTCTATCTTGCTACTCCCCCTTTTTTTCCTATTCCTCCTCCTACTTCTTTATAGGGTTTGATAAATTTCTATATCACACTGAATGATTGTTATTCCCTCTTAGAGACAAAACTGATGAGATCAATTCAGACAATGTTCATCCCTCTCCCTTCTTTCCCTAAATTGTAATAGGTCTTTTGCACCTCTTTTATGTGATCTGGTTTGTCCCATTATACCTCCCTTTCCTCTTTTTCGAGTACAGATTTTTTTCTGCCCCTTAATGTCTTTTTCTTTAATATTATGACATCAGAGTCCATTCACTAACACAACCTAAATCCATGGGATATCTCACTCACTCTGTCCCAGTGACTAATACAATTTTCAAGAATTGCAGATGTTGTTTTCTCATCCAGGGATATAAACAATTTAACTTTTAATAATATATATTTCCCCCCTTTTTACTTTTCTATGCTTCTCTTGACTCCTGTGTTTCTAGATTAAATTTTCTATTTAGTTCTGGGCATTTCAGTAGAAGTGATAGAAAATCTCTTACTTCATTGAAGATCCATTGCCTCCCCTGAAAGATGAAACTCAGCTGAGTCTTGCTGAGTAGTTAATTCTTAGTTGTAACCCTAGGTCCTGCGCCTACTGGCACTCTGATTCTTTAAAGCAGAAGCTTGATATGTGAATTGTTTTTGTCGGGTAGTTTGCTGTATTTTTTCTTTGAGATTGTAGTTCTGTAGTTTCACAGCAATATTATTAGGTTTTCCTTGTGGGATCCCTTTCCCAAGGTGATCAGTAGATTCTTTCAATGAGTATCTCCCCCGTCTTTCCAGAATATCGGGACAGTTTTCCTTAATGATCTCTTGAAGAAGGCTCTCTAGGTTCTTTTTCTGATCATGGCTTTCAGATAGGCCAATAATGTTTAAATTGTCTCTTCTGGCTCTGTCTTCCAGGTCGGCTATTTTTCCAATGAGATGATTTACATTTTCTTCCATTTTTTCTATTCTTTTTAGTTTGATTCTTGCCGTCTCACAGAGTCATTGGCTTCCATTTGCCGCACTCTAGTTTTTAATGTGTGATTTTCTTCAGTTATCTTTTCTATCTCTTTTTTCCATTTGGTTAATTTTACTTTTGAAGGGGGAAGTTTTCTTCAGTGGATTTTTTTTCTTTTTTTTTTTGCATTTGGCCAGTAGTATTTTTAAGAAGTTATTTTATTCAGCCAATGTTTTTCCTCATTTTCCAAGCTGTGGACCCTCTCTTGCATACCTCTCATTTTTTTCTACCTCTCTTAGTTTCTTTTTAAAATCTTTTATGAGCACTTCCAAGAAGCCTCTTTGGGCTTGAGACCCATCCATCTCTTTGAGAGTTTCTCTGTGGACATTTTGTCCTAATCTTAATTTGTGTTTTGGTCCACTGCCCTGTCACCAGAGCAGCTTTTTGTGGTCAAGCTTCTTATCTGCTTCTTATTCATTCTCTTTCCTTTTCCTTTGGTATTTCCTCTTTTTCACTTTTATGATTGGTCTTTGCTCCTGGGCTACAGGGGGCGCTGTCCCAAGCGTCCTGGGCAGCTCTGAGCCTGGGCTTTGAGCGCAGCGCCCCCTTGTGTTGGCAGGGGCAGCCTTGCCTGCTCTGTTCAGGAAGCAGCCTGTCCAGAATGTGCCCTCTGACCTGGGCCTGGAGGCTGCCTCCTCTCACCCCTCTCCTGCGCCCCTCCCTGAGCCAGGCGGGAGGGCCTTAGCTGCTGATTAGCTGTGTCTGTGACTCTCTCCACGGCTCTCCCAGAGTCTGGCTGGGCTGGGCCGAACACCCTTTTCACCCACTTTCTTGAAGTTTTTCCAGTTTATGTTGAGCTGGAGAGAAATTTCATTCTGTCAGTCTCTGATCCGGGCTCGCTCTCAGCTGGTTTTCCAGGGAAACTGGGAGAGCTTGAGCCCACAGGATGTGCCCATCCTGTGTTTCTTTATCTCCCTGTGTTTAGGACAACGTCCAGAATACAGTAGATGCTCAGTGAATACTAAGTATTCTAAGTGACTGATCCGACTTTTCCATTACTTCAACTCAGGGCAGTAAACCTGTAAACTTGGGGGGGAGGGGGTAATTCTCCCAGATTATGGCTCCCCGTGCTTCTCTGTATCATTTTTGTACATTTCATTCAATTCATTCAATGGCCTGGACGGCTTCCTCTGAGTTTTTTTAAATTTTGACAATACACTATATGGACTCTTATTTGTGAGCCTTCATTGACAATAATCCATAATTAGTTCACCTCCTTTTCCAGTTATGCATTTTCTCAATAAAAACGGACTTCTTGAAAGTCTGAAACTGCGTAGCAGCTTCCTTAAACCTGTAGTGTTCCATTATACCTTCTTTCATATGCAACTTAAATGTTTTCAGGGATTGTAGTGTCCTAACATTTATCACTTGAGAGAGATTTGTTCTGAAAAGTCGAATTTTTGCATAAAGGAATAGTTTAAAATTGTTAAAAAAAAAAAAAAAAAAAAAAAAAGAAAAACTGTACAATTCCATACATATAATCCAGCCTTTCTCTTCCTCTTACTCAATTTGGGACTTAACTCACTGTCCTTCTGTAATGTCATTATACACACACACACACACACACACACACACACACTCACACACACATACACACACTCATACACACACATACACACACATTAACACACACATACACACACTCACACACAATACACACACTCACACACACATACACACACTCATACACACACACATTAACATATACACACAAATACACACACACACTCACACACACATACACTCACACACACACACACACACTCACATACACACACACATACACACTCTCACATACACATTCACACACACAAATACACACACATACACACACATACTCACACACACATACACACACACATAAAGACACACACATATACACACAAATACACACACACACAAATACAAACACCCATATTTCATCCTGTACTTTTTTGGTAGACTAGAAATCCAATTGCATATTGACAAGATTTTATATCATTTTTCTTGATTCAATTTTCCATTAATTGATTTTGTCCAACAATTGCCTGTCAGTTCTTTATGAACTTAGTTTTGAAATTCATTTGTCTTACAATGCATTAAATTTAGACATACAGCTTTCTTGTTAATCACTTAAGGGATATGGGTGGATATCAGGGAGTCTAATCTTAAATCTTTGCATCATCAAGCTATCCTTCATCGAAATCCTTTTGCTATCCAAAGAAGTTGTATCCACTATCTCAAACCTTGGGCATGGACTATGAACTTTTCTAGGTCATGGGAGGGAAGAAGGAGCTTGTTGCCAGCCCCTCATTCCTACTTTCCAACCAATTATATTGTCCCCCATACCTTAACCCTATAGCCAATCATGTTGTCCTTTCCCACATACTGCTGCCAGTCCTGTAGTCAACTATAACTTGTTCCCCAACTAAAAAATCCTATTCTTTATTCTGTACTCTCCAAAAAGAAAAAGAAAAACATTCAAATTGTTATCAGGCCTTTGTCTTCACTGAGGCACTCATTTTTCTACTTTATTACCAGATATCCTGCTAATAAACTGTTATCTTGCTTGGAGAGAATTTGCTTCAGTCTATCTGTTAAATTTTATTCATGACGATATCTAATCTGAACAATAGGCTTTTTTCACCCATTTCATTTTTTATTTTTTGGTGTTTTGCCAATCTGTTTCAAAAAACCAGAGATTTTACTGAGACACTTCATAATGTTTGGGAACTTTATTCAATTAGTCCAATATTTTTCACACATCTAAAAGGAATCTCTCTTCCATTTGGACTATGTTCAAGACATCACCCAGAACAATAGTAAACAATTTTGGAAAGCATATATATCCCTGTTTTAAGCCTCAGTTGATATTAATAGTTAGAAAATGATTCATCAAACTGTCTCTTTGTAATTTAATTTATCAAAGAATCTTATATGATCATGAAATAGTCCTTATTGAAGGAAAATCTTTGAGATTTCATTTTGCTCTGCTAAGTGAAATGCATTGTTCTATTTTGTTTTTTATAACCACCAAATAATAAAAACAGGTTCTTTTATAACTTTCAGTCAATTGTGTAATCTTATTTGAGAAAGTCTGACTGTTTTATTCTCATATTTTATATCAAGAAAAACAATTATTATGTAAATCATTTTAATAAAGATTTTATAGAGATGTGTGCAAAGGGCTAGAACTGAGCAGTTGTATTTAACCTAGATGCAAGGTAACTAGCACTCAGGGCTAATTACCAATTGGACAATTCTCTATTGACATATGCTTGGAGAATGACCCTCCCCAGCTATTCTGTGCTGGCTCGATTGGTGAATGTGGACAAAGAAGGAAAAGAAAGGGAAGAAGGTGGAGTAGGACAGGTAGGATCATTCTTTTGGCGGTGGAGAGAGAGGAAGGAGTCCTTGAGACTGAGAGGCTGTTGCTGTTCTTTGACTGAGAGGCTGTTGCGTTGTCTGTTTATTAATCTGAGTGCCAGGCTTAATATGCCTTTTAGACTAGTGTTATAATCTTAGTAGCTGCCTTCAGGTGACATCATATAAGTTCCAGGGCATTTCCATATAACAACTTAACTATCAATACCAAGATGCTTATCAACACAGAATTGTAAATAACAGAGTTGTGATGCTCATCAACATCAACAGAATTGTAAATAGTTGTAATATTCATCAATGGAGAGCAGATATTATCATACTAATGTTTTTACTTCAAGTATGTCTTTGATTCATTGTATAGTTAAAATGCCTTGTTCCTATCACATGCATTCTCCATCAAGATTATTCTAAATTTACCAAGTATATCTTTACAATGATTAGGGAGATGGTGAGCTGATAAAGTTTGAATTGTTCGCCTGAAGAGAGAGTAGCAGTTCATGGACTTATTTGGTACTGGCCTTCTACATTTACACATTTATCATACTACACAAGAAAAATCAGAACAAAAAGGGGAAAAAAATAGAAAGAAAGAAAAAAAAAAAAGCAAGCACACACCACCAACAAATGGAAAATACTGTGTTGTGATCCACATTGAGTCCCCACAGTGTCTCTCGATGCAGATGGCTCTCTCCATCAGAAGTCTATTGGAATTGGCCTGAATCACCTCATTATTGGAAAGAGCCTCATCCATCAGAATTGATCATCAGATAATTTTATTGTTGCCATATATAATGATCTCCTGGCTCTGCTCACTTCATTTGGCATCAGTTCATGTAAGTCTCTCCAGGCCTTTCTGAAATCATTCTGTTGGTCATTTCTTACAAAATAATAATATTCCATAATACTCATATACCACAATTTATTGAGCCATTCTATAGCTGATGGGCATCCACTCAGTTTTCAGTTTCTAGCCACCACAAAAAGGGCTGCCACAAACATTTTTGCACATAAGGGTCTCCTTTCCTTCTTTAAGATCTCTTTGGGATATAAGCCCAGTAGTAACACTGCTGAGTCAAAGGGTGTGTGTAGTTTTATAGCCCTTTGAGCAGAATAGTTGTATCAGTTTACAACTCTACCAGCAATGTATTAGTGTACCCCTTTCCCCAAATTAATTGATCAGAGACATCTGGCACAAAGAGAAAGCATTTATGTAGTCCCTGCAGGCCCACTCACCCAGGAGGTATCCCAACTCCCACCATGTGCTTGACCTGACTTGTAGGAAGTAGAATACCCAGTTAAATAGGAAAAGACGCAAGCCTTTTCATTGAATAGTGTCTGCTTCCTATGGGTCATCTCACTTCCTGTAACTTCATCTGACCCTCTGGCTCTGGGAATAGGGATCCTATGACATGCCTAGGATATCTTAAGAAAACTTCATCCAATCAGTCCCATTCACCTCCAACATTTATCATTGCCTATCTTCTTAACCAATCTGAAAGCTGTATAGTGGTGCCAAAGAGTTGTCTTAATTTGCATTTCTCTAATCAATAATAATTTAGGGCATTTTTTCATATGACTGGGAATGGCTTTAATTTTTTCATCTGAAAATTGCCTGTTCATATCCTTTGACCATTTATCATTTGGAGAATGGCTTGAATTCTTATAAATTTAAGTCAGTTCTCTTCATATTTTATAAATGAGGCCTTTATCAGAACCCTTGGATGTAAACTTGCTTTCCCAGTTTTCTGTTTCCCTTCTAATCTGCATTGCTTTTGTTTGTACAAGACCTTTTTGATTTAATATAATCAAAATGATCCATTTTGCATTTCACAATGTTCTCTAGTTCTTTGGCCATAAATTCCTCCCTTCTCTACAGATCTGAGAAATAGACTATCCCCTTTTCTCTCCTAATTTGCTTATATTATCACCCTTTATTTCCAAATCATGAACCCATTTTGACTTTATCTTGACATAGAATGTTAGGTGTTGGTCAAATCATAGTTTCCACATACTATTTTCCAATTTTCCCAGAAATTTTTGTCATATAGTGAGTTCTTAACCCAGAAGTTGGGGTTTGGATGTTTAACAAGCATTAGATTACCATAATCATTGACTATTGTGTCTTATGACATTATAACCTATTCTACTGACTTACTATTCTATTAACCAGTACCAAACGATTTTGATGATCTCTGCCTTATAATATAGTTTTAGGTTGGTACAGCTAGGCCACCTTTGTTTGCATTTTTTCCCCAATTAATTTCCTTGAAATTCCTGAGCTTTTGTTCTTGCAGATGAATTTTGTTACTATTTTTTCTACCTTTTTAATTTCTTGACAGTTTCATTGCTATGGCGCTGAATAAGTAGATTAATTTATGTAGAATTGTCATTTTTATTATATTAGCTTGAACTACCCATGAATACTTGATAAATTCTTCCAGTTGTTTAGATCAAACTTTATTTGTGTGAAAACTGTTTTGAAATTGTGGTCATATAGTTTCTGGCTTTCTCTTGGCAAGTAGAGTCCCAAATATTTTATATTACCTACAGTTATTTTAAATGGGATTTCTCTTTCTATCTCTTGCTACTGGATTTTGTTGGTAATATTTAGAAATACCTGAGATTTATGTGGATTTATTTTGTATCCTGAAACTTTTCTAAAGTTATTATTTCTAGTAGTATTTTAGTTGATTCTCTAAGATTCTCTTAAGTATACCATCATATCATCTGCAAAGAGTGATCATTTTTGTTTCCTCATTACCTACTCTAATTCCTTCAATTTCTCTTTATTCTGTTACTGCCAAAGCTAACATTTCAAATACAATATTAAATAGTAATAGTGATAGTAGGCAACCTTATTTTACTCCTGATCTTATTGGGAATGCTTCTAATTTATTCCCATAAATATAGTGCTTGCTGATGATTTTAGATAGATGTTACTTATCATGGAAAGGAAATCTTCATTATTCCTATGCTCTCTAGTGTTTTTAATAGGATTGAAAGTCGTATTTTGTCAAATGATTTTTCTGTATCTATCAATATAACCACATGATTTCTGTTAGTTTGGTTATTGATATAGTCAATTATACTAATACTTTTCCGGATATTAAAACATCTCTGCATTCCTGGTACAAATCCCTACTTGATTATAGTGTATTATCCTGGTGATCAGTTATTGTAATCTCTTTGCTAATATTTTATCTAAGGTTTTTTAATCAAGATTTATTAGGAAAATTATAATTTTCTTTCTCTGTTTTGACCCTTCCTGATTTAGGTATTAGTGTCATAAAAGGAATTTGGTGGGACTCCTTCCCCTATTTTACCAAATTTGTATAGTATTGGAATTAATTATTGTTTAAATGTTTGATTAAATGTTTTAAGTTGTAAATCCATCTGGCCTTGAAGATTTTTTCTTAGGGATTTCATTAATAGCTTGTTCAATTTATTTTTCTAAAATGGGACTAATTTAAGTAATTTATTAATGTCAATCTGGGCAATCTATGTTTTTGTAGGTATTCATCCATTTCACTTAGACTATTAGATTTATTTGTATAGTTGGGCAAAAATAACTCCTAATTATTGCTTTAATTTCCTTTTCATTGCTGGTAAGTTTACCCTTTTCATTTTTGGTACTAACAATTTGATTTTCTTCTTTCCTTTTGCTAATCAAATTAACTAAAGATTCATCTATTTTGTTGTTTTTTTCTAAAATCAACTTTTATTTTTGTTTATTAGATCAGTAGTTTTCTTATTTTCAATTAATCTCTTCTTTGATTTTTATAATTTCTAATTTGGTATTTAATTGAGGGCTTTTAATTTGTTTTTTTTCCCTAGATTTTTTAGTTACATGCTCAAATCATTAATCTTCTCTTTCTCCATTTTATTCATGTAAATATCCCATAAATTTTCAAATGGTGTCTCATTATTGTCATTTTCTTGAATTAAATTATTTTTTCTATGGTTCATTCTTGTTTCCAATTAATTTGTAGTCTATTTTCCCACAGCCCTTTATTACATATAATTTTTATTGTATTATGATTTTAAAATGATGCATTTACTATTTCTGCCTTTCTGAATTTGATTTGGGGATTTTTATGTCGTAGTACATGGTCAATTTTTGTGTAGGTTCCATGGTCCTCCAAGAAAAAAAGAAATTCATTTCTGTTCCCATTCAATTCAAGTATATCATACTTTTCTAAAATTCTATTTACCGCCTTAATTTATTTCTTAATAGTTTGTGGTTCTATTTATCTAGTTCTGATAGAGGAAGGTTGTTAATATAGTTTGCTGTCTATTTTTTCTTGTAACTCTCTTAATTTCTTCTCTAGGAATTTGGATACTATCCCACTTGGTACATATATGTTTAGTATTAATATTACTTCATTAAATATGATATCATTTAAAAAGATGTAGTCTCCTTCCTTCCTTATCTCTTTTAATTAGATCTATTTTTGCTTTTGTTTGATCTGAGATCAGGATTGCTACCCCTGATTTTCATACTTCAGCTGAAGCATAATAAATTCTGCTCCAGCCTTCTACCTTTACTCTATATGTATCTCTCTGCTTCAAATGTGTTTCTTTTAAACTACATATTGTAGGATTCCAGTTTTACTCCTGCTATCTGCTTACATTTTATGGGAGATTTTATTCCATTCACAATCATAGTTAAGATTACTAATTCTGTATTACCTGCCATCCTATTTTTCCCAGGTTATACTTTTCTCTCTCCTTTCACCTTTTCCCTTCTTGCTAGTATTTTGTTTCTGACCATCTTCTTTAATTTGCCGTTTCTTTTTTCAGCCCTCTCTTCTTATTCCTTTTCCCTTCTACTTCTGCTCTCCTGTCTATTAGCCTCTCACTTTCTTTCCCCCTTTCCCTTCCTGCTTCCCAATAGGATGAAACGCATTTCTATACTAAACTATGTGTGTATGATATTCTCTCTTTGAGCCAAATCTGATGAGATTAAGATTCACCCAATGCTCATTCCCTTCCCTTCTTTCTATCAACTGTAATAGATCTTTTTTGCCTCTTCATTTGATGTAATTTATCCCTTTTTACTTCCCCTTTCCTCTTCTTCCAGTACAATCCCCTTCCACCTCTAGTTTCTTTCTTATATCATCACATTAAAGTCAATTTATACCTATACCTTCTAAGTATACCCCTAACAAAGATATAGTTCTCAAGAGTTACATATAATATCTTCCCATGTAGGGATGTAAATATTTTAACCTTTAAAAAAAAACATTATTTTTTCTTTTTGCCTTCTTATGCTTCTCTTGAGTTCTGTATTTGAAGGTCAAATTTTCTGTTCAGCTCAGCTGTTTTCATCAAGAATAATTGAAAATCTCCTATCCCATTGAATGTCCATCTTTTTTCCCCTGAAAGATAATGCTTAGTTTTGCTGAGTACTTGATTTCTGATTACTGTTTAAGCTCTTTTGCCCCCTAGAATATCCTATTCCAGGTCCTTTGATCCTTTAAAATGGAAGCTGCTAGGTCCTGGGTAATTTTGAGTGTGTCCCCTCAATATTTTAATTATTTCTTTCTTGGTGCTTGAAATATTTTCTCCTTGATCCGATAATTATTTTTTTCTTTTTTTTTATTATAACTTTTTATTGACAATACATATGCATGGATAATTTTTTACAACATTATCCCTTACACTCACTTCTGTTCCGACTTTTCCCTTCCTTCCCTCTACCCCCTCCCCTAGATAGTAAGCAGTCTTATACATGTTAATTATGTTATAATATGTCCTAGGTATAATATATGTATGCAGAACCGAATAGTTCTCTTGCTGCATAGGGAGAATTAGATTTAGAAGGTAAAAATAACCTGGGAAGAAAAACAAAAGTGCAACAGTTTACATTCATTTCCCAGTGTTCCTTTTCTGGGTGTGGCTGATTCTGTCCATCATTGATCAATTGGAACTGAATTAGATTTTCTGTTTGTGGAAGATATCCACTTCCATCAGGATGCATTCTCATACAGTATTGTTGTTGAAGTGTATAATGATTTCCTGGTTCTGCACATTTCACTCAGCATCAGTTCATGTAAGTCTCTCCAGACCTCTCTGAAATCATCCTGCTGGTCATTTCTTACAGAACAAAAATATTCCATAACATTCATATACCACAATTTACCCAACCATCAATGGGCATTGATTCATTTTCCAATTTCTAGTCACTACGAAAAGGACTGCCACAAATATTTTGGCACATACAGGTCCCTTTCCCTTCTTTAGTATTTCTTTGGGATATAAGTCCAGTAATTAGGCTCTTTTTTTCAATGTGGTTTTCAAGTAGTCCAATAATTCTTAAGACTGTCTTTCCTAGATTTATTTTCCAGGTCACTTGTTTTTCCAATGAGGTATTTTACATTTTCTCCTTTTTTTCCATTTTCTTGATTATCTTGATTTCTTGATTGTCTCATTGAGTCATTCACTTCCATTTGTCCAGTTCTAATTTTTAGTGAATTATTTTCTTCAGTTTTCTTTTTTTTTATCTCCTTTTGCATTGGCCAGTTGTACTTTTAAAGACGTTGTTTTGTTAATTGAATATTTTTTCCATTTCACCAATTTTATTTTTCAAGGAGTTGTTTCATTTTTCCATTTTGTCAAATCTATTTTTTCAAGAAGTACTTTTCTTTAGTATATATATATTTCTATTTTACCACATGTATTTTAAAAAGAATTGTTTTCTTCAATTAATTTCTGCTTCCTTTTTCAAACTCCAGCAAAGCTCTTATTTCTTTTCCCTGTTTTTTTCTAATTCTCTTTTAAGATCTTTTTTTAATTCTTCCAAGAGAGCCTTTTGAGTTGGAGACCAGTTCATATCCTTTTTTGAGGTTTCATCTGGAAGCATTTTTGCCTTAAGTATCTTCAGGATTTGAGATCTGTTCTTCCCTGTCTCCATAATAGCTATCTATGGGCAAACCTCTTTTTGCATTTTTGCTCATTTTTAAAGGTTGAGGTCGGCTCTTAGGGCACTGGGGAGATTGTCCTGAGCTTCTTCTACAGGATGACAGAGGCTTCTCACTGACTGCCTTGGGGATGATGGTGCTACAGGATTTGTCCTGTCTATTATGCTGGAGTTCAGGGCTCACTCTCTGCCTTCTGTAACTGTGTTGGAGGTCTCACAGCTAGTCTGCTGATCCATTTGCTTTCTGAACCAGGACTGAGTAGCCAACACTGCTGTGTTTTGGCTAAGAATCTTCCACTAGATCTCCCTTACCAATCCTCTGTACCTTGGGTCTCCCTGTGGTGTGCTGCACTGGGCTGTCTCCTCTCCCCATCTGCGGCTGCATTTGAACTCAGGTTCTGCTGACTCCAGGACCAGTACCATAATGCACTGTGCCACTTAGATGCTCATTCAAACCATCTTTAGTGAAGACTACAGAAATTCAAGAGATGGATCTACCACTAGTAACTATTAAAGCTGGAAGTCATTATTAATGTCATAAAAACAAAGAAGATAGAAAAATGTACATTATCCTAGACCATGGCACAGATGGAGAAACATCCCATTGATTGGGTCACTTGATACTGCAGACAATGAGTTCAGGATTGAAGAGCAAGGTCAAGGTAGGTTACATTTGAGAAGCTGCATAATACTCATCATAATTTTAGACTTTGCAACTATAAAAGGCTATCACATTAGCATTAGTATTCACTCAGTGATGCTATATGACTGCAAATGATGAAACACCAAGAAGAGTCAAAATTATAAATAATCCAAATAGCATTGGAAAGCTTCATGGGAAGTATAAGTTGTGTCCTGTGACTTGAGTAGTCTGTAACAATTAATTGCATATGAGAAGTAGTACAAGAGAATACATATAATGAATATGAAAAAGAGAACAGTTTCAATAGTATATTGGTATAGCTAAGAGAGACAAAGAAAATAGACAAAGCCTTCAACAAGATAGTGAATCTTTTATGCCAAATCTGTAAGAAGATATAAAGATCACACAAGATGAAAGGTGAATGAACTAAGATATATATATATATATATATATATATATATATATATCAGCTTGAGAGGGTAAAACTAGGACTCTTAAGCAGTCAAATTATTAATGAAAAATCTTTATCCTATAGCATTTCTAAATTCTCATGTTTCATACCAGTATCAGTGCAATTATATCAACTTATATTGTAAAAGCATTAAAGAGACTTTATTTTTCACAACTGAAAATATGTTTTGATTCTTTTTTTTTCCATTTGTCAAGTCCTTTCATACTAATTTGAAAGTCCAGAATTTCCCAATGAAAGCGCGAACTTCAGAAGAATTGAAAGAATTGGAGACAGTTGCACGGATAAGGAAGCTTGAAGTAGCTGAACTTAAAGTATGGGTTTGAACATGTGTGTGATGCCTCTTATCTTAGTTTCCTTTGATTAATTGAAATGCACTGTAAGAGATGTTGGAAATGTCATTTCTATTAATATTTCCAACTTACTACTTTATGTAATAATTTCTGCTGAGTAATATATATATGTTCAATTAGAATGATGAACTTTTAATTATTTAGGGTTTGTTGATGAAGTATTACCTTTAGTCATTTATACTCTTTATCTTTTATAATGAATTTGTTATTTTTCATTATTACTAATTTCTTATTTCTTTTCTCTTTGTCCTTTTTATACAGGGACAAGTATTTTTTTTTGGTTTTTTTTTTTTGTTTTGTTTTGTTTTTTGTTTTTTTCCCCCCCTCCTGAGGCAATTGAGTGTCTGAGGTCATATTTGAATTCAGGTCCTCCTGACTTCAGGACTGGTAAATGCCCCACAAGGACAAGTTTTAAGACAAGTTTAAGAAAACTAGTCAAGGATGTAATGAATTGTCACTTTGGAGCTATATGTTTTTCCATGCAGAATTACAAGAATTCCATACAAGTTAGAGCATGTAGTTTTATGTCCTTCCTGGCATTACAAAGTACAAAGTCAGACCTAAAAATTCCAACACCTTTTGATGTTGTATGAGCCACTAAGCAGCTTTCTACAACTTTCCATTTATAGTTTCTGAAATATAAAACATTCACTATTTGTTGCTTAACTTATATTTGTCATTATATGAATTGATTAATGGTTAACATATATGTCACTATGTAAATTACAAAGTAACAGGACTTTTTCATGCTTAAAAGGACTAATCATTCTATCAGCCTTATACTACTGAGTACTAGTTAAAAGAGATACCTAGGTGGTTCTGTGCCTGGAGTCCAGAAGGCCTGAGTTCAAATTCAAACTTACTAGATATTTAGTAGCTATGAGATCCTGGGCAAGTCACTCTATCTCTGTGTGCTTCAGTTTTCCCATCTGTAAAATGAAATGATGATAGCACTTGATTCTCAAGATAGTTGTAAGGATAAAATGAGATCTTTGTAAAGTACTTCGCAAACTTTAAAGCATGTTTTTTGTTGTTCATATATTTCAGGCATGTCTGACTCTATAATGCTATTTGGGGTTTTCTTGGCAAAGATCCTAGAGTATTTTACCATTTCCTTCTTCACCTCATTTTACAGATGAGGAAACTGGTATAAGCAGGGTTAAAGTGACTTGCCCAAGGTCACAAAATAGTGTGTAATTCCAGATTTGAACAGAGATCTTGTCTTCTGCACCAGCAGGATCTACTGTGCCATCTAGATGTCAAAAGATTGTGTAAATTAGCTATTGTTACTGTTATTATTTATCTATAGTGTTTTAGTCTCTGAAGATTTCATTATAGAAATGTCTATGTCCACTCACAGTTTAGCAATATTGAAAGCAGAATTTAAAGTCTTTGATTTTTTAAATTTAAAGTATGATTTTTAAATAATAATGTTAACAGGGTAACTTTTAGAGAACTTATTTGTTAATAATTAATGTGTTTTTAATACATAGCTGCGAGAGCAAATTATAGAGGCACATTCCTCAGCTTCTTTAGTGAATCCTGTAAAGCCCCATGAAGAAGAAGAAGAAGAAGAAGAGGAAGATGAAGAGGAAGAAGATGAATTAGAAAAAGAAGTTGTCAGCATACCCTTTTATCTACTTGGAAGTTTATGTACAAGCTTTAATACAAATATAGACTTGTTGAATAGCCAATTGGAACTTCATACCAGAGAGGAAAAAATCAACCAGATTGTATTATTAAAGGTGAACTATTTTTTTTTCTTTGAAATGAGTAGAGCTTCCTTATAAAGTGATTTAAAAAAAAAACTGCATACCAGATTAAATTGCAGATCATTTTTCCCCTTTCTGACAAGTTAGGCCCACAATCATCCTACATGAACTGGTTGAATGATCTAATCTCTTAGTGCCCTAAGCAAATCATTAAGATTTTAAATTGCTGACTTGTATAATTTCTTCACTAGGGAGCTCCTTGCAGCAATGAAATTTTAGTCTCTATCCCTGTCCTATTTTATATAGTATAGAAAATATCCAGAATTTGGATCATTATGACAATATGTGTGGGATATTTAAGAAATATATTGTATTTAGTGTTCCACATGATATAGTAAATACCTATCCTGGGCTGCCATGTTCACTCCTTTGTACTATGGCTCTCTCTTCTTCATCATCCTCCTCAACATCATCCTTCTTCATCAAAATGACATTAAGTTTAAGTCATGTGTGTCTGTGTGTATAATAGTAAGACAAAGAAAATCCTCTTCCCATACTATTATATCTATAAACAGTTAGAAAATATTCTGATCTGATGATATTATAAAATGTTTTTTATTATCTTCTAGACCATCAAATATCAGATAATAGAAAATAGGCTATAGATATATTCAATATATTTTTAGTTGAGCAAAACCTTTAATTAAAAGCCAATCCTAAGGAAATAATTCAGCATGACATCTATGTTGATGCTTTTGCCTTTTGGCAGTGAGGAGCCACTGAAGTTTATTATACAGGAGATAAGTTTGAATCACTGAATTTTTTATAGGTAGAAATTACTTTATATATCTAGTCTAAGCTACACATTTTTTAGATAACTTGTTCAAAGTCATAGCTGATAATAAAATCCTTATCTCCTTATCTTCAGTACTCATTTTTATCATATATAAAAACAGTCTTTTAGGAGAATTAATCTGATTTTGATTTGTAGGATGGATTTAGGATAGGGAAATAGTATAAAGTTGTTAAGATTGTTGAATAATATTACTATTAAAACTGCAACCTTTAACCAATATTTGGTATTTCAGGACATTATTTACCAGGTTAAAATCATTTTTAATCGTGAGTTTGATGCTACCTTTGAACAAAAAAAGTTGGAAATAGCACGTGTGAGGGAAAAAAATATAAGAATTAAGGAAATCATTATGGATTTAGATCTTGGGGAAGAGGTCTGGCAACCAGAAATAGAAGATTGCGAGAAACCAGATTTAATTCTAACGGTAGAAGACAATGAGGTACTGTTCAGTTTTTTCATTTTTTCCTTCTCATGCCACTTTTCTGATTTTTCCACTTTTTTATCAGATTGCTCACAGAAGCCATATACAAAAGTGATATTAAAAATAATTCTGATAATTTTAATGAAAGCTCACATTCATGTCATGCTTTACAATTTACAAAGTGTTTTCCTCACAACTTTATGGGTTAGAAAAATTATTATATTAATTGTAATGATAAGGAAAATGAAGGTCAGTAAAGTTAAGTGACTGACCCATTATAATAATTAGCAAGTAGCTATCATAGTCTATTTCAGTAGTTATGGGACTTTGGTACTTAATAATATGAAAAGCAGTAGTACTTTCATTATGACATAGACTCACAAAAAGAAAGAAATAAAGCCTAATTTGAGATAGTGGGATTGGTGTGCAGGAACAAGGGAAAATGAGTTAATGACCAAGAATACCCCCAGGATTTGATTGCCAAAATAGAGCATTTCTGGCCATGGGTACAAAGTTCTTTGGGCCACAGTAGAAATAAGAAGGGATCCAGTGATACTCCTATGAGAGTCCGGGACTGGCATACCTAAGCTCTCATTCCTTCTTCAATAGATGAGATATGTGGACTATTCATCTTCCCCAAAAGGGCAGCTCAAGTGACATATCAGGACAAGATATTTTTATATAGAAGAGAAATGTATGAAGTCTAGGTAATTATCTAAAGGCATAAAGGGAATACCCATCTTCACTTTTAACTTCATGAGCAGATCAATACAAATAGTTTATGAGAGTAATTATATGGGAATCTAATAACATAGAATGCTAGGGCATAGAGATCTAAAAATGAGCAATAAAAATAATAGCTACCATTTATATAGTACTTTAAGGTTTGCCAATTGCTTTCCATGTACAAATCTTCATTTATCTTAAAACAACTCATCAGGGTAGGTTCTAGCAAGGTTTCACTGCTTGCAACTTTGTCACTAGATCATTGCAAATCATTCAATAATCAATACACATTTATAAAGCACCAGGCATTGTGCTAAGTGCAGTAAAAAAGAAAGCCTTCCTTGTTTTCAAGGAGCTTGCAGTATAACTGTTAACACATCATAGAAGCTAAAAGAAGTATGAAGTGGGAAAGGATAGTTCCCAACAGTAGGCATGTTTATGTCAAAGAAGTGAAAGCTAGTTGGGAAATGAGGAGACATCTGAGTAGGTGTTAGATCTGTATCCTTTTCTAAATGCTTCTTTCCTGAATCTCATGAAGTTCTATAAAGAGCCTCCAAGGAGAAGGGCAAAAGGGTATGGATAAGGTATTAGTAACAAAATATGATTGGATTTTGCAAGATGATAACATTTCCTAATAATGAGTTTGGAATGGGTCAAGGGAAAAGAGGGATTGTCATGGTGAAGATGCCAAAGAATCCAAAAATGAGTATAGCCAGGTGGGAAATGAGATTATTTATAACTACTTCAAACCAAGGTATTTATAAGGAGACAGAATTGAGTAGAGGGATTCCTTGTGATATACTTTCTTGATAATTTATGGCTGTTCAATAGAATAGTTGGGTCTTGAGCCTAGGCCTTCTAACTTGTTTCAATGTCCATTTGATTATAACATGCTGGTTCTTGTTTAGGGAAGTAAAACATATTTAGGAACCATAGAAAAAAAGAATCCTAGCATCACAGAGTTGAGTTAGAAGGAGACTGAGAAAAAATCATGTCCAACTTTCTTATTTTACAGGTGAGGAAACTGAAGCCCTGAAAAGTTAGGTGGCTTATACATGATCATAGAGTTAGTATTAGAGGCAGGATTTCAAGTCAAGTTTGCCATTCTGGTATCATACTTAGAAAGAGTTAAATTTTTTGTACGACTTACCTCATACCAAAACAACAGTAATAAGAACTATTTAGTATTTATATAGCTTTGAAAAAATGCTTTACAAAAATTGTTAATACCCATACTTGAATCGGGGTCTCAGTTCTGGAGTGCAGTCCCAGGGTGAAGAAGAAGCAGCAGAATGCCAGAGCTTGTGGCCTCAGGGGAGTAGGAACTCTGGTCAAAGTTCCAGAACTAGAAAGTATGCTTGTGATCTCTCACAGATCAGAGCATAGGCCAGGAGAGTAGTGAATACACAGCTTTCTTTAGATCATACCACCTTGGAATAACTGAAAGCTTATAAACCCCCAGAAATAGCTCTTAAAATAGCAGCACAAAACACTGAAAGCATGGGACAATACCCTCTCCACTATGTAGTAGAATAGAGTCCAAATTTAATATAAAGGTAAAAGTCAAGAAACAAGCTGAAAAACAACAACAACAACAACAACAACAACAACAAGAAGAAGAACAACAACAACAACAACCCTGACCACAGAAAGTTACTATGGTGAGGTAGAAATGGCGAACAGCATGCAGGACATTGCATAAGCTTTCTCCAGCTTCTCTCAGAATCAATACTAGATGAACCTTCTGAATGGATTTTGTAGTGATAGAACTTATAACATTTGGAGTGTAATAATTTTCCAGCTTAAATTATCTTGGAAGGAGTTCAGCAAAGGAGTTTCATTTGGGCAGGGGAGAATAAAACCCACCTCAGGTACATAATGAAAAGGCCCAGCTTGGGGAATATAGTAGAAGTCTCTTAGGCAAAGTATGCCAGCATTGGCTACTCTGTCCTAGTTCAGAAGACTGGTGGATAAGTGGACCAGTTGTGAGGCAAGGCAATTGTGAGCCCCTGAACCCCAGCACAATAGATAGAACTAAGCCTGGCCAACCCAATGCAGTGTGAAAGCCTGTAGCACTATCAGTCCCAACAAAGTTAATGAAAGGTCAGTCTCCCTGCAAAAGAAGCTTGGAACAATCTCCCCCGTACCCTGAGAACAAAGCCCAACTTTTTAAAATGAGCAAAAAAGCAAAAAGTGCCCTAACCATAGAGAGCTACTATGGAGATAAGGAAGACTAGAACACAAACCCAGAAGAGTACCACAATGGCAAACGCCTATAAGCAAAGCCTCAAAGTGGAATATGAACTGGTCTCAAGCTCAAAAGGCTCCCTTTGGAAGAATTCAAGAATGATCTTAAAAGACAGATAGAAAAAAAAAATAAAAGCTATGCTGGAAAATTATGAAAATTTGGAGGGTAAAGGCAACATCTTGGAAAAAGAAGCAGGAGTAGAAGGGAAAAAGAATAAGGGGAAAATGCTAATGAGAAGGAAAAGGGTAAAAAGAGAGAGAAAAGTATAACCTGGGAAAAATAGGATGGTAGATAATACAGACTAAGTCATCTTAACTATTTATGTTAATGGGATGAACTCTCCCATAAAATGTAAAGACCATCTAAGACCATCAGCAAGTTTTTTTTTTCTTTTTTAAAATTTTATTTATTTTTATTTTAAAATTATAATTTTTTTTGACAGTACATATGGTAATTTTTTACAACACTATCCCTTGCATTCCTTTCTGTTCCGAATTTTCCCTTCCCTCCCTCCACACCCTCCCCTAGATGGCAGGCAATCTTATACATGTTAAATATGTTATAGTATATCCTAGATACAGTATATGTGTGCAAAACCAAATTTCTTGTTGCACAAGAAAAAATTGGATGCAGAAGGTAAAAATAAACTGGAAAGAAATGCAAACAGTTTACACTCATTTCCCAGTGTCCTTGTCTGGGTGTAGCTGATTCTATCCATCATTGATCAATTGAAACTGAATTAGATCTTCTCTTTGTCGAAGATATCCACTTCCATCAGAATACATCCTCATACAGTATTGTTGTTGAAGTGTATAATGATCTCCTGGTTCTGCTTATTTCACTCAGCATCAGTTCATGTAAGTCTCTCCAAGCCTCTCTGGATCCATCCTGCTGATCATTTCTTACAAAACAATAATATTCCATAGCATTCATATACCACAATTTACCCAACCATTTTCCAATTGATGGGCATCTATTCATTTTCCAGTTTCTAGCCACTACAAAAAGAGCTGCCACAAACATTTTGGCACATATAAGTCCCTTTCCCTTCTTTAGTATTTCTTAGGGATATAAGCCCAGTAGTAGCACTGCTAGATCAAAGGGTATGCACATAACTTTTTGGGCATAATTCCAGATTGCTCTCCAGAGTGGTTGGATTCTTTCACAACTCCACCACAATGCATCAGTGTCCCAGTTTTCCCACAGCCCCTTCAACATTCATTATTATTTTTTCCTGACATCTTAGCCAACCTGACAGGTGTGTAGTGGTATCTCAGAGTTGTCTTAATTTGCTTTTCTCTGATCAGTAGTGATTTGGAACACTCTTTCATATGAGTGAAAATAGTTTCAATTTCATCATCTGAAAATTGTCTGTTCATATCCTTTGACCATTTATCAATTGGAGAATGGTTTGATTTCTTATAAATTAGAGTCAGTTCTCTATATAGTTTGAAAATGAGGCCTTTATCAGAACCTTTAGCTGTAAAATTATTTCCCCACTTTGTTATTTCCCTTCTAATCTTGTTTACATTAGTTTTGTTTGTACAAAAGCTCTTTAATTTGATGTAATCAAAATTTTCTATTTTGTGATCAATAATGATCTCTAGTTGTCCTTTAGTCACAAATTCCTTCCTCCTTCACAAGTCTGAGAGATAAACTATCCTATGTTCCTCTAATCTATTTATAATCTCATTCTTTATGCTTAAATCATAGACCCATTTTGATCTTATCTTGGTATATGATGTTAAGTGTGGTCCATATCTAATTTCTGCTATATTAATTTCCAGTTTTCCCAACAGTTTTTGTCAAATATTGAATTCTTATCCCAAAAGTGGAAATCTTTGGGTTTCTCAAACAGTAGATTGCTATAGTTTTACACTCTTTTGTCCTGTGAACCTAACCTATTCCACTGATCAACTAGTCTATTTCTTAGCCAATACCAAATGGTTTTGGTGACTGCTTTATAATATAGTTTTAGATCAGGTACAGTTAGGCCACCTTCATTTGATTTTTTCTTTCATTAATTCCCTTGAAATTCTCGTTCTTTTGTTCATTCATGTGAATTTTTTTATGTCATTAAAATATTTCTTGGGAGTCTGAATGATATAGCACTTAATAAATAGATTAGTTTAGGGAATATTGTCATCTTTATCATATTCACTCTGCCTATCCAAGAGCACTTAATGTCTTTCCAATTATTTGAATCTGACTTTATTTTTGTGGCAAGTGTTTTGTAATTTTGGTCATATGATTCCTGACTTTTCTTTGGTAGATAGATTCCCAATATTTTATACTCTCAACAGTTGTTTTGAATGGAATTTTTCTTTGTATCTCTTGCTGTTGGATTTTGTTGGTGATGTAAAAAAATGTTGAGGATTTATGTGGATTTTTTTTATCCATCAATTTTACTAAAGTTGTGAATTATTTCTAATAAATTTTTATTAGAATCTCTGGGGTTCTCTTAAGTATATCATCATATCATCTGCAAAGAGTGATAGTTTGATTTCCTCATTATCTACTCTAATTCCTTTAATCTCTTTCTCAACTCTTATTGCCAAGGCTAGCATTTCTAATACGATATTGAATAATAATGGTGATAGTGGTCAACCTTGTTTCACTTCTGATTTTACTGGGAAAGGTTCCAGTTTATCCCCATTACATATGATGCTTATTGACGGTTTTAAATATATGCTCCTGACTATTTTAAGGAAAAGTCCATTTATTCCTATAGTCTCAAGTGTTTTTATCAGGAATGGATGTTGGATTTTATCAAATACTTTTTCTGCATCTATTGAGATGATCATATGGTTTTTGTTAATTTGATTATTAATATGGTCAATTATACTAATAGTTTTCCTAATATTAAACCAGCTTGATTTATGATTTCTGCATAAATCCTACTTGATCATGGTGTATTATACTGGGGGTGTTTCTGTAGTCTTTGTGCCAATATCTTATTTAAGATCTTAGCATCAATATTTATTAAGGAGATTGGTCTATAGTTTTCTTTCTCAGTTTTCAACCTACCTGGTTTAGGTATAAGTACTATGTCTGTGTCATAAAAGGAGTTTGGTAGGACTCCTTCATTCCCTATTTTTTTTCAAATAGTTTATATAACATTGGGGCTAATTGTTCTTTAAAGGTTTGATAGAATTTACATGTAAATCCATCTGGTCCTGGGAATTTTTTCTTAGGGAGTTGATTAGTAATTTGTTCTACTTCTTTTTCTGAAATGGGACTATTTAAGCAATTTACTTCCTCCTCTGTTAATCTGGGAAGCCTATATTTTTGGAGGTAGTCATCCATTTCACTTAGGTTATCAAATTTATTGGCATAAAGATGGGCAAAGTAACTCATTACTGCTCGAATTTCCTCTTCATTGGTGGAAAGTTCCCCTTTTAATTTTTAAGACTAACAATTTGATTTTCCTCTTTCCTTTTTCTGATCAGATTTACCAAAAGTTTATCTATTTTATTGGTTTTTTCATAAAACCAACTCTTAGTTTTATTTATTAATTCAATAGTTTTTTTACTTTCAATATTAATTTCTCCTTTTAATTTTAGAATTTCAAGTTTAGTATTTGGTTGGGGTATTTTAATTTGGTCTTTTTCTAGTTTTTTAAGTTGCAAATCCAATTCATTGATCTTCTCTTTATTTTATTCAAGTAAGCCTCTAAAGATATAAAATTTCTCCCTTATTACCATTTTAGTTGCAATCCACAAATTTTGGTATAATGTCTCATCGTTGTCATTATCTTGGGTGAAATTATTGTTTCTATAATTTGCTGTTTCACCCAATCATTCTTTTTTTTTTAGAATTTTTTTCCACAGTATATATGCATGAGTAATTTTTTAATAACATTATCCCTTGTATTCATTTTTCCAAATTATCCCCCCCTTCCTCCACTCCCTCCCCTAGATGACAGGCAATCCCATACATTTTACATGTGTTACAATATAACCTAGATACAATATATGTGTGTAAATACCATTTTCTTGTTGCACATTAAGTATTAGATTCCGAAGGTATAAGTAACCTGGGTAGATAGACAGTAGTGCTAACAATTTACATTCACTTCCCAGTGTTCCTTCTCTGGGTGTAGTTATTTCTGTCCATCATTGATCAACTGGAAGTGAATTGGATCTTCTTTATGTTGAAGATATCCACTTCCATCAGAATACCTCTTCATACAGCATTGAAGTGTACAGCAGTTTTCTGGTTCTATTCATTTCACTCAGCATCAGTTGATGTAAGTCTCTCCAAGCCTCTCTGTATTCCTCCTGCTGGTCATTTCTTACAGAGCAATAATATTCCATAACCTTCATATACCATAATTTACCCAACCATTCTCCAATTGATGTACATCCACCAATCATTCTTTAAGATGAGTTTATTTAGTTTCCAATTCCTTTTTGGTTCATTTACCCCTAACTTCTTGTTGAATGTAGTTTTTATTGAATCATGATCTGAGAAGAAAGCATTTACTATTTCTGCCTTCCTGCATTTAATTTTGAGGTCTTTATGTCCTAATATATGGTCAATTTTTGTATCAGTTCCATGAACTGCTGAGAAGAAAGTATACTCCTTTCTATCACCATTCAGTTTTCTCCAAAGATCTATCATACCTAATTTTTCTAATATTCTATTTACCTCTGTAATTTCTTTCTTATTTGTTGTGTGGTTTGATTTATCCAATTCTGAGAGTGCAAGGTTGAGATCTCCCACTATTAGTTTTGCTATCTATTTCTTCTTGCAACTCTCTTAACTTCTCCTTTTGAAAGTTAGATGCTATACCACTTGGTTCATATATGTTTAATATTGATATTGCTTCATTGTCTATGCTACTCTTTAGCAAGATATAGTCTCCTTCATTATTTCTTTTAATTAGATCAATTTTTGCTTTTGCTTGATCTGAGATAAGGATTTTTTTACTTCACTTGAAGCATAATAGATTCTGCTCCAGCCTTTTACCTTTACTTTGTATCTCCCTGCTTTAAATGTGTTTCCTATAAACAACATATTGTAGGGTTGACTTTTGAACCAGTCTGCTATCCACCTCCGCTTAATGGGAGAGTTCATCCCATTTACATTTACAGTTAAAATGACGAATTCTGTATTTCCTGCCATCATATTATCCCCAGATTATGCTTTTTTTTTCTTGCCCCCCCGAACCTCTTCCCCAATATCAAACTTATGGCCCCCACTTGTGTCATGCAGCCCTCCCTTTTTAGTATCCCTCCCCCCTCCCTTTAAATCCCTTCCCTTTTCTTTAACCCTTCCCTTATTACTCTTTTACTTTTCCCTTTTCCTTTCCCCACTTTTATTGAGGTGAGAGAGAATTCTCTGAAAAACAAATATGTCAATTATTTTCTCTTTGAGCCAATTCTGATGAGAATATGATTCACACAATGTTCCTCCCCCTCTCTAAATTCCCTCAGATATGATAAGTTTTCTTTGCCTCTTCCTGAGATGTAGTTTCCCTTTTTTTATCTCCCCTTTTCCCTTTTTCTGACACTATCCCCTTTCCATTTATACTTCCCTTTTTTATGTTATATCAGTAAAATCAAATTATACATGTGGACTTTCTGTATATCTACAACAGAAATACAGTTCTCAAGAGTTCCTTTTACCTTTTTCTGCTTCTCTTGCATCCTATGATTGAAGATCAAATTTTTGGTTTTTTTCTTAGAAACAAATGAAATTCATGTGTTTTATTAAATGTCCATCTTCTTCCATGGAAGAAAATGCTAAATTTAGCTGGGTAGTTTATTCTTTGCTGCATTCCAAGTTCTTTTGCCTTTCAGAATATCAGATTCCAGGCCCTTCTATCCTTTAAGGTAGATCAGCCAGATTTTGAATGACCCTTATTGTGGCACTTCAGTATTTGAATTGGTTTTTTCCTGGATGCTTGCAATATTTTTTCCTTAATCTGATAGTTCTGCAGTTTGGCCACAATATTCTGTGGAATTTTTTTAGGATCTTTTTCAGAAGGTGTTCAATGAATTCTTTCAATGCCTATTTTTCCTTCTGGTTCTATTATCTCTGGGCAGTTCTCTTTTCCTGTAAAATAGAATCTAGGTTCTTTTTTTCATCATAATTTTTGGGAAGTCCAATAATCCTCAGATTATCTCTCCTAGATCTATTTCCCAGGTCTGCTAATTTTCCCAGTAAATATTTGATGTTTTTCTCCAGCTTTTCATTTTTTTGGTTTTGTTTGACTGATTCTTGGTGTCTCAATGAATCATTCATTTCTATTTGTTCAGTCCTGATTTTTAATGAGTTATTTTCTTCATTTGCTTTTTTTACTTCTTTTTGTATATGTCCAATTGAGTTTTTAAATGAGTTATTTTGCTCTATGGAATTTTTTTTCCATTTCACTAATTTTTTTTTAGTGAGTTATTTACTTTTTCCAATTTACAAAACCTACTTTCTTCGGAATTCCTTATCTTTTCCAATTCACAGATCCCACTTTCCTGTGATTTTTTAACCTTTTCCAATTCACAAATTTTGTTTCCCTGCACTTCTTGTGAATTCTTTATCTTTTCCAATTCAAATTTCAAGACGTTGTTACTCTTTTGTATAGCTTCTCTTTCCTTTGCCCATTTTTCTTCTAACTCTCTTTTGAGATTTTTAATAGTCTCTTCTAGGAGAGAGATATGTGATGGGGGCCAGGTAACAATCCCCTTCAGGGTATTATCTAGAGCCTGTTTCTGTTAGTCTCCTCAGGATTGGAAACCCACTCATTTTTTAACACATTTTTAAAACCTATATGGTCTACCTTCAGGATAAGGAGGTTACCAGCTTCCTCTGCAGAACAGGGATAGGTATGGACAGCAGCTATCTTGTGAATGCACTTGCAAAAGGTATGAGGGTACTTTGGGAGAGAGTTCCCCACCCCCACCGGAAGTGATTCAGAGCTGGTTAGCCACAGCTGGGCTGCAGGAGTGCCCAGTGAAGAACCCCCCCATTGTGTGGCCTAGCAACTGCCCTGAGGCTAGAGGCTGAGCAGTGAAAGTGTCACAACCCCAAGCCAAACCCTCCCCTCCCTCCCCCCCCCCAGGTCTGTCGATATTAGCAGCTGACTAGCGAAAAGCTCCGGCACCCAGACTGGAAGTGTCTCTGCCCCAGGAAGCAGTCTCTGCTTCAGAAGTTTCACTGCTGTGGAAGTCCACTGCCTCAGGCCGAGCACCCCCACTGTGCAGATTAAAGGCTACTCTGGGCTGTGTCACCCTGCCTTATAGATTCTTAACTGCCCCAAGGAAAAGCCCAGAACAGCAGAAGGCAGCTACACAGCCCTGAGTTATCTGTGCTGAATCAGTTCTGGTTTGGGGTAGCTATAGGCAGTTTCTGGCTTTTTTTTTTTAAGTGGCTTTGATTTCTCTGCTGATCTGCTATTTTCCAAGCAGAGTAGAGCAATCAGCCTATGCCAGAGTCTTCTGTCTCTGTAGCTTTTCTAACCCCAGAGGCCCCCCAGCCCAATCTGCACAATATGCTAGTGATATGTC